>NC_134405.1:158875909-159175909 GCF_038048845.1 Mixophyes fleayi
GAATAGGTGCTTAAACACCCAACCACCTGTGTGGCCAAATTGCCTATAGTTTGTCGTTTGGTGTGTTTAATGGTTTTTATGAAAGCATATGTGATCGTAATGCACAACTGCTTAAATATGAAATGTCTTCATTTTATACACACATTTAAGTCTTACTTTGTTGAAATTAGGCAGATTTTGACATGTTTGCTTGCATATGTATTTGTCCCACTTGATTTAAATGTATGCTTCAATGAATTTAATGATTCGTACCATTAGTAATTAAAGTCATACAAGTCTATTCTCCTGGAAAGTCCGTGAGATTCCAGAATTTTTGGGAAATCCATTGAGACTCCCGCAAGAGTAGCTTACCCTCCGGGATACCATCTCTCCTTTTATAAAGAGGATGTGGCAGTTCTTGATGATACGATTCAAAGTCATATCCTTGCCCTAGCTGCGTGATTTATGTAACTGTAATTATGTAATTGCACCACAGCAGAGTACAGGCTGTGAAGATGCAAATCATGTGTTCACCCCACCGTACTAGTCCTTTGGACCCCCTGGTACATGTAACTATTTGGGGCCAATCTGTGTATGCCCAAATTTATACTACAGCATGACATCATTTTCAATTCAATTTTATGTTTGTTTAGTGGCATAATAATGCAGTACTATTAAACAATCAAACAATTGACTGATAGTGCAAAGTATACAAAATAATAGATTTGGACCATTTCACAATACAACATATAGATTATGTTCTAAATATCTTATTAATCTCTGTTTTAAACACACATTCAATGCATTCATTGTTACACTTTTTCTTCACTATACATGTTTAGCTTTGCAGTACACCGAAAGAATTCTATAGCAACATTAGAATAATTTCTAATTATTGCAAAAGCTCCAAAAAAGCACCAATAACAATTAGACAATTTGGTTTGTTTTCTACATTTCATTATGTTAAGATTATCTTCGGGGATATACAGTAAAATAATTTAAAAACAGAGTTGCATTCTGTTTTTATTAAGATACCACAGTGGAAGATATAAACATGTTTGATTTATTGTGAATAGTTTATACAGTATTTGATTAAAGTGCAGTATTCTTTTTTTTTTTTTCAAAAACAACTTTTGCCACTATATAGTATTTAGGTGGCACTGTGATAAAACATGGGTGATATTAACCACTATTTTGAAAGTCACAGACTCAATATTTTAAAGTGTTCTTGCAGAGTCATATTTTTTTTTAAATTACATTTTGGTTTTCACTTTGTTGTTTAGTTGATATATAATGGTAGCGGATAAACATGAACAATATATAAATGAACCATTTCACATTGTAGATTTGTTAAACACAGAAGATCGTCCTGCCATCCTTGTATAGCTTACACTGTCATGTATCACTATTTTTACTTTTGATGGATGCACTTGAGGAGCACAGTTTACTTTAGCTAATTTCCTGTGTACACTATTTATAAAGCCTGCAGAAAACTATTGCACTGACAACAGTCTCGGCTTTGTTTATGGAGAAGACAAACTCTTGACTACGTCACAAGGTTTCTCTATAGCCAAAGGTAAACAAAAATGCCCACATGCAGACCATTATTTTGCTATTAATGGTTTTTCCTTACTTATTTATTTTGCAACCAGTATATTAAAAATCATTTAACTAGCTCACATGAGCATGACATCCATAATGTGACTTCTAGTGACGCAGCATTGGTTTACATATACACAGATTCCCCTACTACATCAGACAAACAGCATTACAATGACACAACCCAAGCAGGAGAACAATCAGTAATTAGTCAGTCATGTAGATTGCAGAGTAGGAAGCCTTCACCATTCAATCATACACGCGTACGATAATGTCAGCATTACTGGGAACAGTGTTGTGAAAATGTATCCTGGCCAAGAGGAGGATGTTGAACATTTTGAGATAGTTATGTAGTCCCCAAACCATTTGTTGCCAGTCACCGATCTAATTAATGTTTCAATTTAACTTTGTATAGCAAAATAATCTGTCTATCAGACGCTCTGTTCCTTCAGCCCAAGCGCCAGTAACAGATGATGCACAGAACACGCATCAAATTGTTGGCATTAATAGAGAAGTATTTTTTCAAAACTTATGTTCTGAATACATTTAATTTTAACTGTATTTATTTCACATGGCATTCTGTTTGCTTGTTAAGTCATAACAAAATAAAATATTTACTACTGCCTCTTTGATATGATAACATTGCCGCTTGTCAATGGGAATTATTGTAATTTTTTATTATTCACATCTTTATGCTAGTTTTGGAGCACCAAAATACTAAAAAAATTATTTGTCAACTATAAGAGAGAACCATGGATCCAAAACATGTATTTGATTCAGAATATTTGTCTGTATGTCATCTTACTGTTCCCAATGGTTGCAGTAGCACAATGCAGTTTCCAAACATGGCAATGGCACCTGTGTGTTAGCACAATAATTCTACATTCTTACAGCCACTTTTACAGTCAATATGACCAATGGGATATAGCACAGCTATACCCCGCTGCAGTAGTTATTAAAGGCATTTGCTCTAAAGACTAAAGTAGCCGATGATGAGAAGCACACAACTGTATGTAGATAGTACTGCACATCTTTTTAAATGGTCTTCCACTGTCCATTTTCATGAATCATAAATCATGTGAACTCTTGTATTTTGGACGACGATGCAGAAATTGTGCAAAATGTGGTTTAGCATTTACTGTGCAGATTCATGGCCCATGTAGAGCAACTACTGTATGTAAGAAGACCTCAAAGAAACTAATTGCATGTGAACAAACAGTTTCTGATCCCATTTTATGCAGTATTTAGTGATATCAATGGTATGTGTTTAAATAGTTTGGTTTTGCTACCTAAAGATTAGCCAAAAGAGATGTAAATATTTTTAAATAGTTAAGGAGATAAAGTGTAATGTACTGATAACCATAGGTACTCCATGTCAGTGTGGTCACGTACAGTATGTTCATACAGTACTGAAGCCCAAACATCCGCCGCATACTATGGCCTAGCAGTGGTAATTTTGCTGTTTTAGGTGTGTTTCTATCAAGCCGAAGAACAACGTGCATATGTTTCATTGCTCTATTTATCAATACATTGTATAGGGGAATCAAAAACTGGAGAGGAAATGTATTAAGACTTGCTGCTGTAAATTATTCTTTTTGGCATGTATTCAGTTGTTAAATAAACATTTCTTCAAAATAATTGAAACTTGCCATTTTTATCAATGACGAAAATATTCAGCCACAACATATTCCATTCATAAATGTCCATATTACTGAATCTTGTCAAATGCACACAATTAATTGTTTAGAAACATGTCTGGGTAAGTTGGTTAGGAAAATGAATGTATGTACTGTCTAAGGATTAGTGTCATTATTATCGCCAGTGTCTGTAGTGAGCTATAATGAACACCATTGACTTGGCATTGCTGGGATTTTGAGACAATAAAAATGTATAATAGAGCAGCATGCACTGTATGTATATATGGCGTTTGTGCCACTGTATGTGTGGAGTTCATGCGTATTCCAAAAGTTCTACTGAGTGTTTGCATCCAATGGACAATTCAGTAAATGAATGACTTAAGTATATATTTGAGATGTTAAATTAGTATTAATAAAAATGTGTTTTTTGTGTTAATGTTAATGTCTTTTGTAATAATAGTAGCTTCTTACTATTACTTGTAGAAGTTTTTCTAGAAAGACATTATATTTTTCTGACTACACGAGATCAGTAGATGCACCATAATTTTAGACATAATTTTTGACACTTTTACATACATTTTTCATAATTCCAAACTAATTCTTATTTTCAGAAATGTGTACACATATGTGGACATAAGACTGGGCATTTAAGGATTAATCCTAAAGCAAATCTATTCCACTTCCCATGATTTGTACAGCAGTGTAATAGCTCTTGGGCCTTGTACATATTGAAGTTGAAAAACAGTGAGAATAAAGTGTGTTCACAAAGCCTCCCTAAAGCATAGTGCACTATAAAGTCCATTATGTTGTGCTGAGTGTTACTGCTCTCAAAAGCAGCTACATTTGTCAGAAAGCATGTGTGCACGAGTTCGTTCATACACAGATGTCACGGAAATAGAAGTGGCCACTGGCCGGTATTGAAGTAACTTAATAGGGAGGTGCGGAGTCTAATGCACCCCTGGTATTCGCCAGGGACTCCTGCAAGGGAGTTTGGGCTTTGCTGCAAGGGGTGCGCAGTTTGTGGTTCTCCGAGACAGTCACCAGCATAGTGACGAGAGTAGACAGGCGTAATCAAACAATCTGGGTCAAAACCAGCTGAGCAGAACAGGGTGGATCCAAAGAATAGTCAGTACAAGCCAGGAGTCAAAACCAAACTGAAAAATAAGGCATCAAATCGTAAACGAGGAGAATAATAGAGGTAACAAGCAGAGTCAGAACCGAAGTATGCAGGATACAGGAACCACAGGTAAGTGCTTGAGCAGGTAGTGAACCAATGTGGTGCCAGATGCTCCTATTTATGTAGCAAGATGCAACCTGATAGGGTGAGATGATTTCAGCGGTCAGATACGCTAACCGCAGACAGGCGAGTGTGGAAAGCATCCCGTTGCCAAACAATGGGACGCAAGGTCTACATCGCATGTACACATGCAGCATGCAGAGAGAAACATGGAAGCGTCATGTTGTCTAGCATCAGGACACGACTGTCGGCGAGGCACAGGAGACAGTCTCCTACACCTAGTGAGAGTGTGGAGACGGCACCTGACGAGTATTTTGAAGCCCTGAGGTAGGTTTACTAAAAATCATGTTTTGCAGTGGTTTTAAACAGTCACACATCGCGGTGGTTTAGTGCTTCAAACCAGAGCCGCCGAGAGGGGGGGGGAGCGGGTACATTTTACCCGGGCCCGGCCATGCCAGGGGGCCCGGGCCGGGCCCTTGCTGCTATTTTTTGTCTTTTTTTTTTTTTATTTTTTTTATTTTTTTGTATTTTGCGTATTTTTATTTTTTTTAAAAAAAAATTCCCGCGGGGTAGGGGGAGGGGGGGGGGGGCGTTGGTGGGGGGAGCTATAAGAAATAAAAAAAAAAAAAAAAAATCAATACTCACGTGACCGCGGCGCCGCGTCCCTCCTCTCCTGTCTTCTCCATTCACACTGACTGTCGGGCGTGACGTCATCAAGTCACGCCCGGCAGTCAGTCAGTGAGGAGCGCCGCAGCCTGACAAGACCAAAGAAGAAGAAAGAAGAGAAGACAGAAGAGAAGAGAAGAAAAGAAAGAAGCTGACAAAAGGTAAGGAAAGAAACTGAGAGGCACAGAGGAGGAAAAGAGAGGCACAGAGGAGGAAAAGAGAGGCACAGAGGAGGAAAAGAGAGGCACAGAGGAGGAAAAGAGAGGCACAGGGGAGGAAAAGAGAGGCACAGAGGAGGAAAAGAGAGGCACAGAGGAGGAAAAGAGGGGCACAGAGGAGGAAAAGAGAGGCACAGAGGAGGAAAAGAGGGGCACAGAGGAGGAAAAGAGGGGCACAGAGGAGGAAAAGAGGGGCACAGAGGAGGAAAAGAGAGGCACAGAGGAGGAAAAGAGAGGCACAGAGGAGGAAAACAGGGGCAGAGAGGCACAGAGGAGGAAAACAGCGGCAGAGAGGCACAGAGTTATAAAAAAAAGGGGCAAAGAGGCACAGAGTGAATAAAAAGGGGGGAAAGCAGCATGGAGGGCGCAGTGTAGTTGTGATGGGGCTTGTTGCAATGTAGTGTGTGTGCGGTAGGTGGTGGCTAATTAATGGGCGCTATTTTGTTTGTAGGGTGATGGTGAGGCAATTTAATAGTGGGGATTATTAATTTAAGATGGGGTGATTTGGGGCCTATTGAATGTGGAGGTGAGTTTGGGGAGGATGAGGTCTATTTATTAAATGTGACTATGAATTATTTAATGGCAGTGATGGTTGCGGGAAATAGGTATTGCTAGGCTGTTTGCATGACGGGAAATAGGTTTATTTATTACATGTGAATTCTATTATTTTAATGTTGGGGCTGGAGGAAGGCCTAATTATTAATCGTGGGTGCTATTGATTTAACGCTGCGTCTGACTGAAATTTTCTAAATGTAGCCATTTTTTTCCCAAATAGGTCCTTCTACATTCCAAGATCCAGGCAAGCCACAACTAAAGAAACCAGCAGCCTCGGGTGGAGAAAGTGAGAAGAACAGGTAGGACAGAGCAGCATAGTGTGTGAAATGTTGTGATTCTAGTAGGGACAATGCCAATGTTTGGTGAGCCCAGTGGGCGCAGGCCAAGACTGAACTGTTTGTGTACACACTGCATTCTTTGTATACTACACTGTGGTGCTGGATGTCTTAAAAGTCAGGAGTGCTTGGACATATGTGACGCTGTGGTGAATTCAGGACCTAGTGATTTTGATGTGCTAGCTATGCGCCCAACGGTGCATTGCACGGCCCCAAATGTATGACCACATTCCCGAAAATTTTTGCACCGTCGTTAGGCTAGCCACGCCCCAATGGCGCATTGACACGCCCCTGAATGTATGACCAAACCCGCGTCGTGTTTTTTGCGCCGCCGTTAGGCGTCGCAAAAATTTTTTAGGGCTTACTCAACTATGGGGGGGCCCCATGAGTTTGTTGTACCCGGGCCCTGAATTCCTCTTGGCAGCCCTGCTTCAAACAGCCGCATTTACTATAAGGTGGGTTGAGCCTGGGATTGTTAAATGGCCAGCGATGTGTGGCATTCAAAACAGATAAACCAATATTGGTTTAGTCAAATCCGTCAGAAAAAAGATTAGCTACATAGCTGAAACTGCATGCTGTGTGAGCCATCTTGTTATTCAGAATATAAGAGGAGGCACCAGTGACTTATGGGACAATCATTTATTGATTAAAGGGCAAAATTAATTTGATTAACAGATTGATGCAAATTTATTTTTCCATTATGTTAAGGAGCAATATTAATTAATTGCTAAAGGGGATAATATTTATATTGGAGGTAGCACTTCATGATGGGGCACCATTTATACTGCATGCATGTGACACTACAATTGCTGCATATACATGGGCGCAAGTGCATGTTGCTAGATTTGTAATAATGTACTTGTGGTTTAACCTTCAGTAAATCCGTCAGTTTTGAAACTGCTAGAAAACTGTTGGATTCATCGAGCCACCCATTAGTAAATCTGCTCCTTGGTGTCAGACATCATTAACTAGGCTTTGATAACTTCTGTGTATACAAATTCTTATAAACAAATGACTTGCATATAGTTTGGGAGTTTGAGTGACCGGTGAAAAGGGGCACAGGGGGAGCAGTGGCATAGAAAAAAAAGAGAGCGAGAGCTGTACAGTACTGTCTAAGATGATGAGGAATCTGGATGTGCTGAAAATAATACGTGTCCCCACTGGTGTATGCAATACATACCTAACAGAAAGCTGCACACTAGTTATTTCTGTGCTCTGGTTTCTGGAGTCTGGGGATGCCTTTCCTTTCTAACTGATTGGTTCTTCTACCTAGCAGTTAGAAAGCGACAGAACTAATAGATCAGGAATGAGGTGCTCTTAGACTCGAAAAATCCGGAAGTACAGATAGAACTACTCAGACAGTCTTCCTAATAGTTATAAGTATTCCAGGGAAAACATGTTCAGATTATTAGATACCCAGACACTCTTAAGACATGAAGGTCTTTAAATGTCCAACAAGAGTTTCGTAGTAGGGAGGAATTTTCACCAAGGATCGCCTGGCAAGTAAGTTTTCTTAAATAGTGGTGATACAACTTTCTTTGCAGTAGCAAAACCTGCACTTATTTTAAAGGCAATAATTTCCCAAGCACTAGCAGCCATGGAACACCTGGGACTCCCCTGATACAAGTTGGAATTAATTAATGTAAATAACTAGAAATGGATTTCAAGAGAGTTGTATAAACAAAAAGACATTGATCCTCTGCACTCACCATGTACAAACTGGGGTGCACGAGTTGGTTGTCCACACTATATACACAAGAAAAACATTTGTTTGGTTTCAGTGTATGTATATCTATCCTTTCTATCTAATTACAACCAAATCATTGTATGCGAGTGATATTGGTGTTAGTGATATATAATTTGCCAATAAATCACAAAATGAGCTTTGATTTAGAAACATTGCTTTTGGTTTGGCCTATCCACTATTAATTTAAATTTCATTCTGTGTTATGAGATTATCAATAATATAACAGTGCATCCTGTTGCATCGAGCAGTCAGCTCGATGCAGGCAGGATGTAAATATAACTAGTCCAATGAAGCTACAGGTAACACTGTTAATGGAGTGACATATACTGCTTTAATCCATGCTATGATGGTAGATGTAGTTATCTGCAACAATCATTGCACATGCTGCTGTGATGGCATCTCTTTTTTGACCAGTTCTGACCAAATGTTTATAAAATAGGTCTGGCTATTGAGTATTCGATCTATTATTTGAAAACCCATTATCCATAAACTTCATACCACAGATTCCTTCTTCCGCGCACAACCTCTCCTCATGTACAATCATACCTCTTACCACTAGTAAATAAAGACACCGACAACTTCAGCTATGGCTTAAAAAAGGTCACAGTTTATTAAATGTATAAACCTGGTGGGGCGAGAGCACTTGCTTTCAGCTAACTAAATAAAAGCTAAACCAAACAGTGTACGGCCCCCCGGCCTACCACTGATACCGGGACCTAGTCCCTTACGATTGGCCGGTGCTAAATCTGGCGTAATAGTGACCACATCACTTCAGGGCTCACGAATGAATTGCCGTACAATGCAGAACACAGGGTTCCCGTACCGGGTAACCACGAACCAAGATGCTTCGAAGTATGTGGTGGCATTACCCAATCAGCGATAGCACCGTACGCCCGAGTTGCCAACTGCAAGGGCTCTCCTGCTTAACCTTACTTACTCTGTGACTACCAAACCTTATAATATAACAAAGAAAAAACAAACAACAGGGTGGGTGGGAGGGGATTTCTGCGACGGAAGAGACCCAGCATCCTCTGCGTGAGAATATATGGGCACACAAACCTAAACACTCCCACAGGATTCTATTGGCTGGAGGTGACCAACAACTTAACCCTCAATGGGTAAGTGCTATGCTTCTGAACATGTGGATAAGTTTAAGGACGTTTGGCTTAATGTGCCTCACTTCTCATAAACTTCATACCACAGATTCCTTCTTCCGCGCACAACCTCTCCTCATGTACAATCATACCTCTTACCACTAGTAAATAAAGACACCGACAACTTCAGCTATGGCTTAAAAAAGGTCACAGTTTATTAAATGTATAAACCTGGTGGGGCGAGAGCACTTGCTTTCAGCTAACTAAATAAAAGCTAAACCAAACAGTGTACGGCCCCCCGGCCTACCACTGATACCGGGACCTAGTCCCTTACGATTGGCCGGTGCTAAATCTGGCGTAATAGTGACCACATCACTTCAGGGCTCACGAATGAATTGCCGTACAATGCAGAACACAGGGTTCCCGTACCGGGTAACCACGAACCAAGATGCTTCGAAGTATGTGGTGGCATTACCCAATCAGCGATAGCACCGTACGCCCGAGTTGCCAACTGCAAGGGCTCTCCTGCCAAGCTGACGACCTTAAAGGTCAGACAGCCCGCCACCAAGTGACCTAATGACCTCAACCAAAGACAACCCAATCTGCTCTATGAACAAATCATTCCCTACAACCGACAAATGTACCCCGTCTTGCCTATATAAATGAACTTTTGTAGCTGTGATCAAAGGATGAGGAATAACCACCCCTCCCAGGGACTGCAACGTCTTTCTCGCCATTCTATTGGCTTTGGAAAGCAGTGTTTTCATAATGGCCATCGATATGGGGGACCTCCACCTAAGCCTAGGTATAATATTAGACCAGCATATGCGCACTTGCGGCCAGTAAGCCTGAATAGCGCGCAAATCTTCTCTTATTGCTATAAAAAGATCAAGGGACTTCCCTTTACCCAAATCGTTACCCCCTAGATGCAACACTAAAACGTCTGGTCTTCCTTCACTACACTCCAATTTCTTCAATAAAGGAATAAGAGCACTCCACTGCATACCCCTATAACCAAACCATTTAATTTGAAACGAATCAGGTATTACTGAACCTCTTACCTCCCTATCGTGCCTGGATGCCCAGTACACATAGGAATGACCTACCAACCATATCTGTCCCTCTCGATCCGATGGACCTGTAAATAAAATCCGCATTAAAACCAGATCGCACACCACGATCCTCCTGCTCCATCAACCTCAGTTTACAACGCCTTTACCTGCCACCTTTACCACTCCTCTGATAAAACCTCTTTCCAACCACTTACCATTCCAATATCAGCTCCATATCAACCGTAACCACATATCATATATAAAAACATTCTTTCAACAAACCTTCAAATAATATTATAAGCCTACAATAACAGTAAAGTGATATGGGGTTTAAACGTTGACCCAGGTGGAGGTAAACACCCAACCATTCATGGAGGCGCACCACTAATCAGGCCTTGATCCAGAAAGGATGAGAAAAATCCCTCCACGCCCCCGCTAAAAGCGACGAGCAGAGGAGCCCTGGGCTAACGTACAACGAAGGGGGCTGCTAGCCTAGCTCAGGTCTAACATATTTCTTATAAACATCAGACTTCCATCTACCTATAGACTTAATTGCAGATATAGACGCTCCTCTCCCAGCCGCTGCAGTAGCTGCCCCAATCCTAAAGGAGTGGGTACCGTACAACTCTGGGTTCAAACCAACATGCTTCAGCGTAGCTTTAAGTACTGCATTGAACTGAAACTTGGTCAATGGAGCCCCATCCGCATGTATCAACCATGGCTCAGATCCACTGGGTCGGACCCCCTCCAATCTAGAGCATAACATAAACGCACAGATACTCTGGTCCTCATGAGCTTTGATCGACATCCAATACCCTTTGCTCATTTGATCCGTCTTTGATCTGAGAATCTTACAAGAGAGGACATTATGTGCAAGTAAAACATGCCTGGCCATTAGCGCATTGCCGATAACATGTTTAGAGGGGGAAACCAATTCGCTGACTCTGAACGCGCCAAAAAAGGCAAGTGAAAATGCAGTACTAAACAACAGGGTTTCATAATCTGACTTTGTAACACTAGCCAGCGCAACTATCAACTGCCTCAATAGACTCGTCTCTATGGGCCTGCGATGATCCTCGACTGATGGCTGCTCCCTCGCCCAACCTCTCATGGCCCTTGATATAAGAAAACTTTGTTACGTCATTAAACCCATATAAACGGGCCATAAAGGAGATGCCCGCTAACATGGAGGACATAGCCGCCTTAGATAAACCCTCCTTGAAACGCTCCCAAATAAAAGCGTCTATATCCTCTTTCTGACCTCCATCTTGTCGACCCTTTGATTCCAGAAATCTACACCACTGCTGCCAGGCTGCCTGATACACTCTCCTGGTAGAAGGGGCCAACGATCTTACAGCTAGATCTTGCAAGCCTGTTCGACAATCTGCCAGATAGATGGGGGACATGGGGAGCCAGTAAGCTTAGCTTGAGGAGCCAAAGTTCTAAACCTTGTCCATTGAAAGCGCGATAAGGCATCTGCTATGTTATTGTTTACGCCTGGAACATGCCTAGCGCTAAAAGTGATGTCCTTGTCCAGGCAACGCAGCACCAAATGTCTTAGTAAGGCTATAGCGGGAGGAGATGAAGAACTCTGCTTATTGATGCACTGCACCACCCCCAGGTTATCACACCAGAAAACGACTTGTTGACCTACCAGTCTATCGGCCCACAATTCCACCGCAACCACAATGGGAAAAAGTTCCAAAACCAGCAGGTTTTGAACTAACCCTCTAAGCCGCCATAGATCGGGCCACAATGCAGCACACCACTCCCCGTCAAAGTAGGCTCCGAATCCTGTCGAGCCCGCTGCATCAGTGTACAGGTTCAGCTGCTCGTTAGAAGCGATGGGACTAGGCCAAATACGAACCCCGTTAAATTTAACGAGAAATGACAACCAAATGCGCAAATCCTGCCTAATTTCCTGCGACAGTGTCACCCAAGCATGAGGACGAGTGAACCCAATGATTGCCATTTGCAGCTTCCTGCAGAAAACCTTCCCCATGGGTATTATTCTGCACGCAAAGTTAAGAGACCCTAAGAGAGACTGTATGCTCCGCAACTTCAGGGACCTAGAACGCATGGCCATTTGAATTAAAGTCGCCAGCTTGTTAACTTTTTCCAATGGCAACCGACAACATCCTTTAACTGTGTCAATCTCTATGCCTAGAAACGACAGGCAGGTAATAGGTCCCTCAGTCTTGCCCTGAGCTACTGGAACCCCTAAAATTGAAAACAGATACTGCGCATCGCGCAATACGTTGGAGCAGACTGGGGAATTGGCTGGCCCCATGAAAAGGAAGTCGTCCAGGTAGTGAGCAATACCCGGATGACCAGATCCTGCTTGCACACACCAGTGAAGGAAGGAACTGAACTTTTCAAAATAAGCGCAGGAAATAGAACACCCCATTGGGAGGCATAAGTCTACGTATATACCGTCTGGAAGCCTAAAGCCCATACAATGGAACGACTCTGGATGCAGGGGTAACAACCTAAAAGCCGATTCTATGTCTAGCTTTGCTAACAACGCCCCTTCCCCAAATGATCTAACCAACTCCAATGCTTCCTCAAACGACTGGTACAACACTGAACTATCCTCCGGGTCAATAGCGTCATTAACTGAACTTCCTTGGGGGTGCGACAGGTGTTGTATCAATCGATACCTCCCCGCTTGTTTCTTTGGGACTACGCCTACCGGTGATAACACTAAATCTGCCAAAGGAGATACTTCAAACGGCCCTGCCATGCGACCTAAAGACACTTCCTTTTGAACCTTCTCTAACAAAATCTCGGGAAAAGTATAGGCAGACTTCAAATTCTTGGCAGCCTGAGCGCACACAGCACCCTTGATGGGTAAGCTAAAACCATAACTAAATCCTCTAAATAAAAATTCTGCTAACTGTTGGTCAGGGTGAAGGCGCAACCATCTAGCCAAAGCTTGCACCTTCACTGGTGAACGTGCTTTACTGCTTAGCACCTGACGCCTGCCCTCCTCTGCCTGCCCCTTCTCTACTTCTTGTGCAATCCCGAGCCGGGTGAGTCCCTCTGCATAGGGTGCAAATGTGCTTGTATTTGCAAGCGACTCCCCTTGTACATGTACCGCTATTGAAAGCGAAGCATTTATTGCGAGCGGGAAAGGAGGCCCCCTGCCTCCCCGGCCCTGGAAACCTGGGCACGGCGTTACTTCTCAACTCTGAAACTGAACGTCTAACCATGTCCATCCATGTTTCAACATCCTTGGTACCAAACGGGATGTCCCTCTTACCACTCAACCTTTCCCTGAACACCTGATCATACTCTCTCCAGATAAATGGGGCATCTGACTCGTACATCACTGTTATCATATGCAGATAACGCAGAATATCACGCATGGCATCCGGTCTGGTTTCCAGATATACCGCGGCAAATGAGCAGAAACCTGAAATCCACTTGGTAAACGTTTTGTATGTCTCCTCACCCATACCTCCTTTACTTGCTGCCTTTTCTAACTCTTCTTTCGCACGCCCCGTGATTGAAAAAATGTCTACATAAAAACCTTTATTTATTCGGTCTCTTATGCATGGCCTAATACCGGTAGTAAGCCCTGTGTTAGCGCAACGCACTTTGTCACTGCCATCACCTCCTTCTTCATAAGCAGGTACTGCGCCTCCTGAATTCCTAACCCCTTTTGCCCCGCCAAAATGCTGTTGCAACACTTTCATGAGCTTGCGCGGCCCAGCCTCTGTGTCAGATTTGTTGCTACCCGAGGATGACATGGGAGGACTACATGAATGAGCTACCGGAGAAAAACAATTTAAGTACTCACCGCTGCTTGCTGCTTCCTGCCCGGACGCAGGCAACGCCTCCCTGGTTCCGTGCGACGTTGAAGTACCGCCCTGTGGACCCGACTCGACCCGACCATCAGCGGAAACACACTCGCCTCCTGGCATACCCTGTAATACTGAATGACAAGACGTATCAACAGCGGGACTGCTCCCTTGTAAATTCACCCCTGTGCCCACCGCCCCACTGTTAGTACTGAGAACTTGGCCCGGGAATGGTACTAAGTTGAAACCAGGCGGCATAGGGAATTGGCTGGACGGCGCCTGTGATTGACAGGCCGAAGTCTGCATCATTTGAAGGTGGGCACTATGTACGGTAGCGGATATCGTGCCAGCATAGGGGGTAGGCAAAGACATGGGAAAATTAGGAGGGGGGTAAGGGGCGGACCATTCCCCAATGGCATCACCTCTGAGCGGCATCCTTTGCTGAGACTGCGTCTGCGTACGAAACTCAACCTGTGCGGGCTGGGGAAATGGGCTTCGTAACGGTAGATAGGAACCGGGACCAACTAATGTCTGAGAAGGCATATACCATGTATGCGGTTGCGCCTGACTATGCAACACATTTCCCACCTGACCAAGCTGTGGGAACCCTGTCCCGTTATTGTGCCAGGCTGTCGTGTGAACCTGAGGGATGGGCTGGGTAGGGGGAAACGGGGTAAATGAGGAACCGCTAACATCCTGTGAGAATAATAAAGGAGACATTCCCTCCGCTTGAAAGCTAGAGAAGGGGGGCTGTGAGTTAAGAGCTGCCCTCTCCCTAGCCTGATACTGAACAAAACTGTCTTGTGATTGTACGTTTTGGTGCAACCTGGGGTCAGGTATCTGAGCAGGCAAAACCAGATCCCTCGCAGGCTGAGGCACAGGGATTGGCGGTGGAAAGCATGCCAAAGACATGAGAGGTGGGGCGCTGTTGGGCCTCGTGTTCTGCGGCTGCCTCCGCACCACAGTCCCTACTTCTGACCGGGCATATGATGGGCCGACTTCCTTGCCCTGGTGCCTTTGAGCCACGGGCCTCTGTTCTCTTCCCCCCGCCCTTGAAGGGTTAATAGTGCGTCCTCTACTGTTTTCAGCAGACCGAGCAAACACCAGAGAGGGAGACCCTCTCCTTGCCGTGCTCTGTCTGACCCTGTCTGGAGCTGTAACGCCGGAGACTGGCTGCACAGCCTCTCTCTCTGGCGCATGCGCCCTCCTATCAATGGCCGCCGTGGTTGCGCCCTTCCCCCCTGCTGAACGACCGCGGCGGGAAGAGCGTCTAACCCTTTCTCTTCCCCGCCCGGCCGCACTAGGTGCTGCGCGCTTCGCCCCGCTGCTGCCTCGGCGTGCAGACATAGTGTCAGCGCCGGAGGAAACAGCGGGCATCTGGGCTGTAGAGGAAGTGGGGGGGGACATTGCGGGGAGGAGAATCAGCTCCCTCCGAGAATCTAGAGGGGGCAGGGGCACTTCTCTTCGGGCGGGACATGTTTTATGGCCAAAATACACTATGCAGGGAAAGAATTAGGCGATGGAAAGGATAAAGGCAAAATAAAGAAATAAACTGGGAGTTTAAATTGCGAGTAATGGGAAGCAAAATAAACCGAAATAAACAGCAGTAAAAGTAAAGAAACAGCAGTAAATACAATCCCACTGTCTATATCAAGCTTCAATTCCCACCACTACTGCAAAAACAGCTAGAAACACAGTTGAAACACAAAATGCAGCTACTCAGCCTGACACAGCTATTCCCAGGGGATTTCTGCGACGGAAGAGACCCAGCATCCTCTGCGTGAGAATATATGGGCACACAAACCTAAACACTCCCACAGGATTCTATTGGCTGGAGGTGACCAACAACTTAACCCTCAATGGGTAAGTGCTATGCTTCTGAACATGTGGATAAGTTTAAGGACGTTTGGCTTAATGTGCCTCACTTCTCATTAAGGTCCACTACCCAGAAAGGAGAAAGTAAATAATTGCAGCTGCTTAATGATAATAATATCATAGTGCAGAAATTATCACTTATTGCATCCTGCTACGGCCACTGAGAGGAGCACTATTATGCGATTCACTGAGAAGGGAAATGCCAAGTAAAGGATGGGAAAGATCAAGCTTTTTTTTTTTTTGTCGTTTAGTATATTTAGAATGCGTCACAAGATGCGTTGCACTCAAAAACTAGCATTCAGGGGCAGGCTGGTCATCTGCCTCCTGGGTCGGTCCCATAATGCACCACCTTGACCTAGGTCACTGGGCCACCTGCATTTATTTTTAGGCTGCTGAGTCAAGTGTTGTCCCGC
Source organism: Mixophyes fleayi (assembly GCF_038048845.1). Lineage (NCBI taxonomy): Eukaryota > Metazoa > Chordata > Amphibia > Anura > Limnodynastidae > Mixophyes > Mixophyes fleayi. The sequence goes on from NC_134405.1 coordinate 158,892,120, forward strand.
CCCCACCCCTCCCCAGGCTAAAAATTTGCTAGCCCCTCCCCTGCCAGCCTTTGTGCCAGGCATACATCAGGCTTAACAAGTGTCTATACTTACACCCCACCATAATATAGTGAGGGGGCTTGATGGTGTAGTAAAGGCTAAATTTGCATCACCCTATCTGTACACCATATAATAATATAATGAAGTGTCATCTAAATAAGAGAGAAAAATGTATTGACAGTTATTTATTTATAAATGCAAAAGATGCATTTTCGATATAAAATGTAAACAGATATTGTCAAATATTGTCATTTATTTTCAAACGTGCAATCATGTATCTTATATAGCTGGATGTGCACCGGTGATAAAAACAGGGCTGCATTAATGATATTATTCATAGGAATAGTGCACTATGAATATGAGCTGCAGTTTAATTTTGTATATGGAATCTGATAAGGCGGAAATAGATAACAATGATACATTTTCAGTTAGATAAACTTTTACTAGATTGTAATGAGCTGAACATTTAAATTTAATTAAAAAAGAATATGCAGAATATATAGAATGGTCCAGTGAATGCTATGTCTTATGTATGACTCTTTTTCCAGACATATTCTTAGTCTTCCATAGTTACCAGTGAACACCAGAGTTTTGAAAGAGATTTTGAACACTGCTTACATTGTTAAAAAACATTGTCTTGTGAAAGTCATTAGGGATGCCAGACCTTGGGGCTAAATATCATACAGATTGCTTCCATGCTGTAGTTATTGCCATGTGGCCTGATCTTCCTAACTTTGCCATTAGTGAAAGAACAAAAGTGTTTTCAAGCAGATAGTTTGAATGCCAACTACCAGTCTTAACCAAGCAATGAAGACACTGGCATATTTAATTATAATCTCTGTAACAAGGATTTGTACTTGAAAAGCCACAAACGTCTATAACAATGCAGCATTGTATTATAATAGAACAATATGCACAATTACTTTACTGTCAAACATTTCCTCCTTTTTTAATGGCTGTGTTTTCTCATTTAACATGCAATGCTTAGTAATCTCCATAGAAGACTTTGTAGCCTTCATTTAAATCACATGCTCATATATTTCGTGACAATGTTTTTTCCTGTTGTATTGTTAAAGGTGCCTTTGCTTTTGCACATTTCAATTCCAGTGAATCCATACATTAAACCAAGTGAATGTTATCATTATTTCAATAGAAATGTGTACATATTTATTGATTATTCATAGAAAAAACACTGAGATAAAATTGAATTAGAAATACGGCACCTCTAGTTTGTTTTTGTCACTAAAAACCTTTATTTAGTATGTATATTTACTTATAAACCAGACAGATGAACCTGTACGAACGTAATGAATGGGAACAGGTTTATATCTACTACTCTGCTGCGTTTGTCATCCAGAAATAAATAAGTGACGTATTTATGGAATGAACACTGTTTATGTGACATGGTTATTACTTTTTGGTGTTTTAGAATGATGGGAGCCCCACACATGCCTTTTAGTTTCATGTGCAACAAGTCCCTGCAGGCTGGTGTCTGAATGGCCATCTGCTGTTAGACTACCTTACTAACATCAATTTTGCGAACAGGCATAGCTGCAGTCCAATGAAGTTTTACTGTAGAGTCATATACACCTGACAGTTCACAGGTCATAAAAACAGCACAGACACAGATACAGAATACTTCCATCCTAACCTCTGATTCTTGTTGCAAGATTCCTCCTAAGAACATTTAGTGGGAAGGTTGAAAGCAAAATGATCATACTACTTCTATTGCAATGTTCAAGAGGAATATATTGGTGTCTTGTGTTGGTGCACTTTCATCAGTAAAAGTATTTGAAACCTAAATGATCTTTTGTGGGATTGAGTAGGGGTTACATATGGTATATTTATCATAACGGTCCATCTTGCTAATATAACCTGCACCCTATCTTTAAGTATTTTATATATACACGCTCTACTATACTTGCCTATCCTAAACCTAACCTTTGCTGACCAAGTCCTCTGTCATACCCAGCCTCTTTGCCTCATCACACCCCCAACATGACTGGGTTTGAACTATGTAACAAAATAGGCTTCCAAGATGCAATTGCTTCAGGTAAGCGCAATGTAAACTTTACTAGAGAGTGTATGTAGGAAACAGAAAGATGGTAGGAGTATGTACAAATGGGATCTTTAGAGTTTGTTTTACAGATGTAACCCATAAAAACTATCCACAAAAGTCAAACTAGACTGAATTATAGGGTTAAAAGAAAGCAAATTGGAGAGAAGAGAGTACAGAAATGTATCCTCTTTTTGCTGAACATGAGACAAGTCAAATATGGACAACCGTTGTCATAATTTTTGCACATAAATGAATTTTGAGTTACTAAAATACTAAATCAACATCTTTTCATCTTTGTTTCTATCTAAGTACATACATTTTCCATTTGATTTTGTTTAATTCCGGCCAGTTTCACGAGGAAACTTAAATGTTTTGACATATGGTTCGACCTTGGCTTAAAAAAATACCACTATTCAGAAAACAGTCAGTTGCATGATAAAAAGGCCCCTCACTGTTTTGAACTTGGGATGTGGTGGTCAAATGATACCAGTTGAAAAAACAATAATACATAATAAAAATAACAAATGTAATCTTTCCATTGCTACTGCCATGGTTTTCTATTTACTCAGTAACTCTTTTTCTATTTGTAGCAACTTTGCTTATTATAAAATGAAAATACACTACTTGTAGGACAACTCCTTACTAAACATAAAGGTAATGGAAGAGTGCCAAAACCCATTTGTTGCATACAGAATGAGGGAATGTAAGCAGTTATGTATAGATTGCCATAGTATCCATTTCTTACAATCTAGAACAGGTTGGATGGAGAAACTACCACTGCCATGTGTTGTTTAGCGACCCAGCTTCCTACATTATTTACCACTCTGGGCATGATTCATCAAGGCATGCACACTGAGCGCAACGTGCATTTGTTTTAAATTGCATGTAATTCAATTACCTGAACGCCCTTACTGTACATTAACTATGGCCAAACACCCCTTCCCAGCAACGTTCCCTCCCTGCCATCGTAGGTTGTAGTAAGAGTCACTAAAGATGAATTGAACGTTCTATGACGTATGGTCGGATTCTGGGCACTCTGTGAAAACTTAGCACTCCTAGCTCAGTGCCTGCAATCTGCAAACTGTAGTTCCCCTACTGAGAAAAATATATATTTTATTTTCATTTAAAGTTTATGTGTGTATATCACAATAACCCAAGCTTTACATAAATTACACAGGTATAATTATGAATGTAAAATTTATCAAATAAGAAGGGTACATTCACGGAGTTGCAATAACTAGGTGAGAAAGGTAAAACTATGGCTCTGTTCATATTTTTTCATTTTATGCTATTTTTCCCATTTATATTTAAAAATGAAATAAAAATACACATTTACTGTGATATGCTACAGTAGGGGTTGGCTAAAATTAAGTCAATCCTAGGTGTGCTAGTTGTATGTGTGTGTATAATACATTTAATTATTTTTTATTTTATCATGCTAATAACATGGTAATAGGAATGGGGCCAACAAATAAATATTAATTTTATGCCACAGTAGTGCCCCAGTTAATATTGTGCCACACAGAAGTGCCCCAATTCATAATATGCCACAGTAATGCATCTTAGTTCAAATCATGCCACACGGTAGTGCCAGCAATTTGTGCACCTCAGTTCAGTTCATGCCACATTGTGTTGAACCCAATTTATATTACACCACATAATAGTCCCCCAGATCAACTTATGCCACAGTTGTGCTTCCAGTTCATATAATACACACATTAGCTCCCCAGTTCAAATTATGTTATTTAGTAGTCCCACCAAATCATGTTATGCCACATAGTTCTGCCCCCAGTTTCAACTTCAAACATATGTAGACAGCTTATGTGTGACTCACGGTGAGTCACTCACCTCACCTCACACATCTTCAGTTCAGCAACAGAACCTGGAAGTGGTTGCTGTGCATCCGCTCCAGCACCAGCCCTGTTTCGGCCATCTTCGGCTCCTAGAGATGCTGTTCTGGCGTACCAGAATGAAACGATAGGCGTGTCACGTCTTGCACACGGCACAGGGGTTGCCGGCTCCTGTGCTACAGCAGGAAGTTACAATTTGTCACGGATATCTATTAATAAATATAAAAATCACTTTGGATAGACCAAGTAATTAACAAGCTAGCTCCAATTATCCACATAGATTAAAGACACTTTGTACCGTAGAGTAATAGAAAGGGGTAAAAATGTACATATGTTTAAAATGGCAGCTCAAGAATGTAAACATGCCATTGTTCTGGTATCTACCCTAGTATGGCAGTGCCCAACACCTAATAATAGCCAGAGCCAGACCACAGAACAACTTGGGGGTACCTGTGCTAAAGTGCTAATAACTAATATATGTAGAACAGTTATGTATGAAGAAACATAACAGAGCTACCACCAACTCAAAGTACTGCATATATCAATATGGCGCTTTTATCAGATTCTGAGCAAATATAGACCTTAAATAATCCATTCTATTACTCTATACCATTTGGTCTTTTGCTCAGATTCTCTTTTCCACTGCATCATTGCCTTTTTCGTGCTCTAATGAGACAGCCTGTACAGGGAGGGTTAGAAATCTGTTCTGTGAAATATCCACCTCATTTCACATTTGGCTGCATATATTTGCATGTTGAACTGGCGCAATTTGACCTTAAGGGGTAAATTTATCAAGCTGCAAGTTCCGGCGGGTTTGAAAGTGGAGATGTTGCCTATGACAACCAACTGTAACTGCAACTCTCTCTTATTGTCCCCAATATCACACTTAGGTCATCATAGTTACAATTGACCACTAGACAGGATGTCTGTCATGCCCAAACAGACTCCCTAGGACTAGCACTAATGCTGAGGGCTGAGGTTTTAAATCCTCCCTCCCTCCCCATTTAGTCTTAATCCCACACTGGGTATGGTATTCTTCTCCATCAAGCTAACTACAGGGCTCAGTCCACTAAACGATTCTTAGCCAAATGTTGTTACAGCGTGAATTATCGTTCTTACAAGTCACCACAACATAAGTAGCATCCCTGCGCCTACCCTGCATCTAAAAAGAAATGGCCTAATCCCCTCCGTTCCTCCCAGCAGAAATGGCAACATTTGTATACCTGTATCTGATACTTTCTTGATGTGCTAAGCCATGCACAATGGACAGCAAAGGACAAAAATATACTTGTCATATCACATAGTGGCAATTGTGCTGCAGGCCCTTTATAGATTATTCTGCATAGAGTGCATTTCTTCTTCCCATACTTAAGCTTAATAGTGCGTTGTGAGCTGCCATATTATTTGCTTGGATCATTTTAAATTAAATATAATCCATAGATCTTGACAGAATTGTGTCACTTGTGGTCAGATTTCCTAGAAAGTGGCTGGATAGTTACATGTACATTGAATTTTAAACTATGTCTATTACATAGGTGTATTCTTTTATTTAATAAAAATGTTCTACTGCAAATTGCATGTGTTGTCTTCTGTACTTTTTTTCTGCGTCTTTAGTAAGTCAATATTATTATCATCGCCATAATGTATTTTTATATAGCGCTAGCAAATTCTGTAGCGCTATACAATTGGGTACAAAACAGTAATAAAACAATACTGGGTTATACAGACAGACAGAGAGGTAAGCTTACAATCTATAGGATATAGAAATAGAAATATATATCATGATAAAGATGAATATAACTTGGAAAATATTTATGACTGATGCACACTGAAATTAATCTTCTATAACAATAGTATTTTCTAATAATGAACCCAACTGGTGAAAGACTTCTGTTCTGTGTCACATAATAAAGGAGAATGTTGCTGACATGTCCTGAATGGCCTCAGCTCCTATATTTGCCTTATTAGCTATGTGACAGGATTGGACTGTAATTACGGCAATGTTTTTAAATGTCCTGAAAGCTTAAAATGTGTGACAATGAAATAGAGCTTTTAGCTGGTCTATGATTGTAAATGAGTAAGCTTCTAGAAATACTTTCACATCATAAAACTGTTCCCTGTTTGGAAATTAAACTAACCTTTCACCTCCACTCAAAAAATTAAGGTCAAACAAGTTAAGTGTGCAGGAAGAAGAAGACGGTGCCAGTTTAACTTGTTTTTCTATTTTTTTTTATTTTTCTTTTTACAAAGAATTTTATATGATCTGTAGCTACTATGTTTTTATTGTAATTAGTGTTCCATGATCTGTAATAAAGATGTCAAACTCTGCATGCTCCCATGCCACTAGAATGACCAAATTCCATCTAGCATGTAAACACTACTAGACGTTTATAACTGGCGCTGCAGGAGCTCGGCCTGGGGCACTGAAATAAGGACACGCAAATGAATCAACTTAAGTGTTAACTGAGTTTTACCTAAAATGTTTAAGAACTTGGTAGGGTAGGAAAAAGTTTTAAATAAATGTACAAGCACAAAAACATTTTTTTTCTATTTCTTTGGTTTTATTGAACAACCATCAGGATGGACACCCATGATCTTTTATTTTGTGCCTTTTTACGCTCTTTTCAAGCTGCAATCACTGCAGCTTGAATGACTGGTACAATATATCTCTATAGAGAAGTGCACTGACTGTACACATTTCGCTTGATGAACCATAAGTGTTCCATAAACGTATTAAAACAATAAAAAAAAAAATCCTGAAAACTGTAAGTATTCTCATTGACTATACCATCCTAGGTATGTAGTCTTTGTTTTTGAAAGTCCTTAAAAAATAGCCACCAGGGTATTATAAAACATCAATAGGCCCCGAGTGGTGCAGCAGCCGCCCACCGGATGAGTATATTTTTGTGCCTGCACAATTATTTCTGTGTGGTTAAATATATTATCCAACAAAACTAAGCAAATGTACATGAAATAGCAACGATTCAGACATATTGGTATCCCTTGTTTTATAATAGCCTAGGACTAGCAGCCATTTTTTAAGGAGTTTTAAAATGAAATGTTTAACATGTTTGAGCAATATAAGTGCTTTCAATGATTTACCAAACATTACACAATAATCAGAGATGAAAATCTAATATAAGAATTTATAGGCGAGGAGCAGCATTTGGATGGAAAAACATTTTTGGTAGAATCATTCTGATACATTATGTTATAAACTTCACATTCACCGTGGAAGTTTCATGAATGTTCTTTGGATCATATTCTAATTGATTTCTTATAATTTTGTAAATTTTCCTTTGAATTTGTCCCTGAACTTTTCTGACTTTTTTTTTATGTAGTACATATGGATTTCATATTTATATAATTTCATATGTATACCCATCTCAGAGTAATGTTGGCAAACACCAGCCTCTACACAGGGTACACAGACCCAACTAGTGAAAATACTAGATGTCAGGTCAACTTCTGAAATTATAGGGAATTTATTTACATGGTCAATTTACGGTGTCACTGGGATAATAAAATAACCTCCCACAATAATGTGCTTTCCCATAACACTTGACTTCTGTCTTTTCTCTCTCTCTCGCTCGGTCTCTCTCACACCCCTTTAATATTCCACTCCAGCCTTCAACTCTCCTGCCTTCTTTCACTAGCAGGGCAGCACACACTCTTCTACTCAAGGGGACATTACACATTTCGCCAGTAGCATAACTCCTAATGGGTCCTGCCCTAAAGTTTGTTAGGCTAATGCACATTTGAAGCACCACATCTAGCTCAACCCACAATTTTCATTGATTACACAGCATGAAATTCCCCACATAGCAGACATGCAATGGCCTATCTTTAATATTTTACACTCCTGAAATCAAAACAAGGCATGCCAGTAAAACACATCTTTTCCTAAATCAAAATGGGACAGCATGGTGGCTCAGTGGTTAGTATTTCTGCCTTACAACACTGTCCTGAGTTTAAATCCAGACTTTGGCCATATTGGTGTGGAGTTTGTGTGCTCTCCCCGCATTTGTGTGGGTTTCCTCCGGGTGCTTTGGTTTTTCCTCCCACACTCCAAAAACATACTGCTAGGTTAATACTGATAACAATTACCGTATATACTCGAGTATAAGTCGACCCGAATATAAGCCGAGGCACCTAATTTTACCACCAAAAACTGGGAAAACTTATTGACTTGAGTATAAGCCTAGGGTGGGAAATGCAGCAGCTACTGGTAATTTTTTTTTTTTTTATAAAAGCTCACTTCTGTTTAATTACTGTAATTTCAGTCAGAGTTTTAAACAATCAGGATAATCACAGTCTTAACAAATGATTTCATAACTCAAACATTTCTATAGGGATTCTATGCACATGGAAACACAAAACAAAAAGACAAGATGATTTGGAAATCACCTGGCAACTCCAACTAGGTAAAGAAAAAACTTTTCAAATGTGTACTGTGAAACAGGAACAACAACATAGACCAAAAACAAAAAATGAATATGATAATGGTAAAGCAAAAATCAATGTAGGGTGCTGTCACCATAACGAGGAACCCACAGGCTCTTAATCTGGGCCAACTTTTGGAGTGTGTAACCAGGGTTAACCAGCAAACAAACATTGCACCAGATCACATCTTACCAGGCTAACTGCAGCCTATCATTCACCTCCAGTACCATGGAAATGGAAAAATATTTTCACATTTAAGAAAGTAAAGAATACATAAGTTTATTAATGCAAAGCACCAAGAAAGCTTTTAAGCAAGGATTAAGTTACACATGTAACTAACACATAGTACAGTACCATTCAGATGCGCTGGTAGCCAACCCTGGGGTATCCCTTTTTAAGGCGTAATCCTTTGTGACAGAGGTGTCACCCCACAGATCCACAACAACATCCCCAGAGATTCAAGAAGAAGAATGAAGCTTACTGGTCCTCAAAGTCCTTCACTTTATGCTCTGATTCTTCAATCAGTTCAGCAGCAGCTGTATTCCCTCGTTAGTCCTGGCATCTCTCTCTCTCTCTCTCAGCCCCGCAGTGGAACGCATGTGCGTTCCACATACAGGAAGTTCGGCATTTCTGTTACAAATGCAAAACTTCCTGTCAGTGGAACGCACATGCGTTTCACTGTGGGGCTGAGAGAGAGAGTTAACAGCTCAGGGACCGGACACCAGGTAAGTTCACCCGTGTATAAGCCGAGGGGCCCTTTTCAGCATACAAAAATGTGCAAAAAAAACCTCGGCTTATACACGAGTATATATGGTAACCCTTTTTTGTGTGTGTTAGGGAATGTAGATTACAAACTCCAATTAACAGTACTATAATGGAAATTACTCAGGAGGAAAGGGATGTAGTAGTCACTATTCAGGTGCGTTAAAGGCAGGTAAAGCAATGTAACAAAGCAATGAGAAAGTCAAGTCTGATCATCATTTATTTATATAGCGCTACTAATTCCGCAGCGCTGTACAGAGAAATCACTCACATCATGTAACGGATTACTGGATACACTACTAGTCTTGATTAGCGCTGGCTTACCTGAGGTGCGGAGTCTAACGATCTCCCCGGTATTCACCAAGAACCGCCGCAAGGCGGGATGGGCTTTGCTACCAGGAGTCGCAGGTCGCGATCCTCAGGTTTGCCTCAAGATGTAGTACAGCAGAATAGGAGCAGGATGAGAATAGTCGGACAGGCCGGGTTGGTACACAGGTAGGCAATGCAGACAGAATCGGGAGACAATCTCGGAGTCAATCAAACCGGGTCGGTACACGGGTCACCAGAACAGATGCGAAGTCAGCTAGCTGGGTCGGTACACAGAAAAGGCAGATAAACGTATAGAGGAAGGAGCGTCAGACAATCCGGGTCAGGAGCGCAGGCAATCAGGGAGGTCAGCAAGCCGGCTCGGTACACAGGGGAACCAGAATTCAGAAGGGTCAGCAAGCCGGGTCGGTACACAGGAGATCAATACACACAAGGAGCAGAAACCAGGAGGACACAGGAATCAGGAGCCAGGAACAGGAAAGTTGCTCTTACACTCCTAGAGTGTCAGAGGCATGTTTAAATAGGAAGTCCAGATTTGAATTCCCCGCCCAAGTCTGGCAGTCATGTGACCGCCGAACCCGGAAGTGCGGCTTCCCGTCCGACGGAGCGGCGGGGGAGCGAGGAAAGATAAGTATCGTTACACATCAGTCCCTGCCCCATTGGGGCTTACAGTCTAAATTCCCTAACAAACACACACACACACACACACACACACACAGACATAGGGTCAATTTGTTAGCAGCCAATTAACCTACCAGTATGTTTTTGGAGTGTGGGAGGAAACCGGAGCACCCAGAGGAAAACCACGCAAACACGGAGAGAACAGTCAAACTCCTCACAGATCAACTCATTACCCCAGTGCTGTAAGGCATAAGTGCTAACCACTACGCCACCGTGCTGCCCTAGTCAGATGCTTGGTTGCATAGGGAGAGGAATACTTAGCAGAAAGAAACAAGTAATAATGCCACTGTATAGGTCATTGGTACAGCCTCATCCAGAATACTGTGTTCAGTTCTGGAGGCCATATCTCCAGAAGGATATAAATACATTAGAGACTGTACAAAAAAGGACAACTAAAATGGTGCATTGCCTACAGTACAAAACTTACACGTGAAGATTAAAAGATCTTAATATGTAAAGTGAAATTGTATACAACACAAGGATATGACCAGAAACTGGAGGGAAGTAGGTTGAGAGGAATTTTGAGGAAAAACTACTTCACAGAAAGGGTAATGTATAAGTGGAATAGGCTTCCATCAGAGGTAGTTGAGGCTAATACAGTAGAGCAATTTAAACATGCTTGTGATAGACATAAGGATATCCTTACAAAGAACTAAGGATTAAATATGGTTTGAGGTTACCACAGGTAGCAAAATGAGCAGACTAGATGGGCCAAGTGGTTCTTATCTGCCATCAAATTCTGTGTTTTTCTGTAACCTACCAATATGTTTTTAGCCTGTGGGAGGAAACTGGAGCACCCAGAAGAAACCCACGAAAATACATAAATAACATACAAACTACTGTGGACCAATGTCAGCTAAATCTTTCTGCAGGTTTTTCACAATGATCTTTAGAACCTTCTTCCACTTTGTTACTTTCCAGTTGGTTACCTAGATGAGCTCCTGGAAGTCGAGATTATCTACAGCATCCTGACAGGTAAGATAATGCGAGAATTTACAGATATAAATTCAAACCAGCATCTCTGGAGGACCCTGGCAATGTCTACCTGCTTGCAATAGCCTTTACTGGGCTTTGGTAAATAGGGAGAAGCCCTAAATCCTGTGAAAATCCCCTTTTGCAGGAATTAGGGCTTATATCCCTTTATTAAATAGGCCCCTTGTTCTGCTGACATAGGCAGAATAATTCTAAAGAAATATTATTAATTAGTTGTTACATTGTAAAATTACAATCAATGTATATTTTTGAGTACCCAGTATGTTGGTATAGAAGGCTACAGGGAGCAGTTGCTGGCTGGCATCAGTTTATGAAGCCACGTAGAACCATGATTAATCTAGCTTGTGCCACTAGAACAAGGGTGAATAGTTAAAGTGTATTGAATGGACATGAATCTCAGAGAATGTAACCACATTTAATATTAGAACATGAATATGCAGACAAAAAGGAACAGACATTTTATTGTCACATAATTACACTACAATTGGTATGTTTGAAGAAAAGTGAAACCTATCCATAAATGTTTATTTGTAGACATTGTGTCTACACTTTTTACCTCAGAAATGTCTGGAGGAGGGTACTTTACCTGAGTCCATTCTCATTTGATCATTTAAAGAACAGGAAAAAGGAAATTGCACACTGGCTGGCTTTATGCTAAAAGTCCAGCAATCCCTTTATTGCTTAAACACACCAAATTCATATTTCTTCATGTTATCCTGCTCTCCAAACAAAGACTAAATTGCTTTAATAGACAGAGCATGTATAAAATATATTACTTTTTATAAAACAGAATGCTGCTTTACTGTATCTGGATTTATGTACATCTTGAAATGATCAACTGCACCTGCACTATGCATGAACATAGATTCATTTAGCTTCCCTGAACATTATGTGCTACCCACAATGAATTGAAAGGCTAAATTAGGAGTACATGTAGCAATCTGCAATAAGAAGAATAACTGTGCCACCTAGTGGCACATTCATAGTATAAGTATTCTAGAATATTTTTTCTGGTAAATGGCACCAATACTTAAGTTTTCTGGGATGAATGCAGCATATTTATATTGTATTGTAAATTGTATTGCATTGTAGCTTATTACGCTAATTCAGATTTAGCATGTTTGCAGGTGTGGTGTCAAACTCACAGTAGTAATCAGTAGTATTATATTACATTACAACTTTAAACACAATGAAAAAACAAATTGACCATTCGGACAGGCAAGTGTGTAGTTTCATGCAGTCTCAACACTAACGATCAAAACAAGATCAGAAGGAGGGACTTTCAAATATACACATAGCCCAAATGCAACTACAGTCTATGAACAAAATGTTAAAACTGAACAAGGACATATTTGGACACGAAATGTGAACATATACAGAATAAATTCTCAGTCAGGCCTGGATTTGTGGGAAGGCCACAAAGACATAGCAGAGGTGTTAATCATTGTTTTTTTATATGTATTAATTTTATAGATCAATAATTTCTTGCATTTCACCATGGTTTCCATTGGTGGTAGTCTGCATAGCGATGCTGACTAGCCCGACAAGCCTGCATACTTACATTACCCCTTTGTCCATACCCGCTTTACATTACATTACGTTCACTGTCCATACATTGGGGTAAGTCTTGTCCGAATAATGATCATCATTATTCCATACTCCACCCGTTTTCATTAGGTCTTAATCATTTTAGGTTATTTTTTTTAAAAGGGATTGAATCATAGAGCCACAGGAGTAGGGATAGCACACAAAAAAGTGGTTATGGGGGACATTAAAATGTAAGTTAAATATATGTCTGCTTTCAATATACAGTATAACAAACATTATATGATAAAACTATATACCTCTACATTCAGCGGAAATACATTTCAAGTAATCCGTACTAGCAGACAAATCGTATATGCCCAAATATGGTACATTTTCACACCATGAGTCTGACCTCAGCAAGGATATTTATATTATAACACCTTGGGTATTAAGGGTAAAAACTAGAGAAGAGCAATTGGATTAAGTGAAATCTGCTAGATCCAAGTTTTGGGGTATCGAGTGAAACCGAGTCATGGCTCTGGCCAAAATCTGATCTGAAAGCGAGGCAAAACATGATCTCTGCTAAAATATTGATTATCAGTCATATATAGCACTCCCTCGTGTTCTGATATGCCATTTTAGATGAGAGAGTGTGGGGAGAAAGGTAGCAGCAAGCCTGTGCACCGGAAATCGTGTAGCTACTAGAACGTTTGACAGCGTGAAATATGGAATATATATAGAAAAGAATAGCTGTGATTATTTTAATGCAATTTATTTATGTAGTGATCAGTCAGCTGTGTCACACACCGGTCCCATAGTCAGGTACTGGCGCTGTTACCTTCCTCTTGTAAGCTTTCATCAAGTTACTAAGCTTCATTATTGAGACATCACTGGTAGTTTCTTCTGAGCATGTGCTACCTGTTACCCTTGTTATGACCTCCTACCTGTTTCCGTTGGTTCTAAGCATTTTGGAGCACTATTTAAACCTCCCATGGTTTCTTGTCCTTTGCCTGTTCTTCGAGTTACCCACTCTTAGTAAGATTTGGATTCCTGTGGTTTGTCTCACCTGTTGTCCGTTGAAACGTCTGGAGTCAGCTATTCTCTCCGCTGCTGCTGCCGTCTATGACCTGATTGTTCACCAGGACTCAGCGCTCCTGTTCGGAATCATCACCTCTCGTCCAGCTATCTCAAATGCCTCCATTACCTTGTCATTTGGACCGCTGCTGTACTACTCTTTGCTTGAATCACCATGCACGGATCAGCTAAGTTCTACTCCTCCGTTACCTCCACACATTGAACCATTATTAACAAACTGCTTGTTACACCTGTACTCATCGCTGCTACTCAGAATCACCATCTGTGGATCAACAAGTTCAACGCCTTTGCTTTACATTGGAACTACCGCTATGTAGAGATGAGCGGGCTCGGATTTCGGTAATCCACCCGAACAGTGCGGATCCGACAGGATTCGAGCACTGTTCGGGTACTTCCGGCCGCCCAAGGAATGCAAAACGAGGCTATAACATCCAAGTCTCGCGTCGGATCTCCCGAGACTCAGATCTCATAAATGCCCCGCTCGCGGCCGCCATCTTCATTCTTCCTGTGGTTACTGAAGAGGGAGGTTGATGTGCTCTGTCCTGCTGATTACTTTAGTCAAGTGGTGCTTTGTCCTGCCGAGTCCAGTAGTACTTTTTTCCAGTGCTCTGTCCTGCTGATTCCAGTGGTGCTTTGGCCAATGTCTGTCCTGCTGATTCCAGTGGTGCTTTGGCCAGTGTCTGTGCTGCTGAGTCCAGTGGTGCTTTTGTCCTGTATTTGTTTCTGATAAGTCCATAGCAATTTGTTAATTAGCCAAAAATCTATACAATTTTTTAAAAAAAATACAAAAAAATACCAAATAATTTTTTTTTTTAAAAAATATAAAAAAATAATTGGAAAAAGGTATAAAAAATATTATAGAGCAATATATTCTTGCAGTCCCAAAAAAGAGGAACTGCCATTTCTATTACTATGTTCATTGTTTGTGCAGTCCCAAAAACGAGGAACTGCCATTTCTATTACTACGTTCATTGTTTCTGTAGTTCCAAAAAAGAGGAACTGCCATTTCTATTACTACGTTCATTGTTTCTGTAGTCCCAAAAAAGAGGAACTGCCATTTCTATTACTACGTTCATTGTTTCTGTAGTCCCAAAAAAAAGTAACTGCCATTTCTATTACTACGTTCATTGTTTCTTTATTTCCAAAAAAGAGGAACTGACATTTCTATTACTACATTCAATGTTTGTGCAGTCCCAAAAAAGAGGAACTGCCATTTCTATTACTACGTTCACTGTTTCTACAGTCCCAAAGTGTGTGTGGTTTAGGGGTACGCTCTCTTGTGCTGTATATAATGGAGTACAAAAATTTGGAGGATAAAGTAGGGAAAGATCAAGACCCACTTCCTCCTAATGCTGAAGCTGCTGCCACTAGTCAGGACATTGACATAGACGCTGAAATGGCATCGTCGTCTGCCAAGGGCGATGCCCAATCTCATAGTATAGGGTATGTAAAATCCAAAAACCCAATGTTCACAAAAATTAGCAAAAAAAGAAAATTAAAATCATCTGAGGAGAAACGTAAACTTGCCAATATGCCATTTACGACACAGAGTGGCAAGGAACGGCTTAGGCCCTGGCCCCGTGTTCATGACTAGTGGTTCAGCTTCACCCATGGATCTAAGCACTCCTCCTCCCCCCTCTAACAAATTTAGGAGACTTAAGCTGTCATCAACAACTAGTCCAAGTCCAGCGAGTCCAAGGGTGTTGGTGGTTGCGAAGCCTGACCTTCCCATCACTGTACGGGAAGAGGTGGCTCCTTCCACCATTTGCAGCACGCCCTCTGCATATGCTGGAAGGATCACCCACAGTCCAGTTACAGATTTGGCTAATGAAGGTGTGAATGTTGTACTCCGGGAGGAGAATATTGATGTAGCTGGCGCTGAGGAGGAACTTGACGAGGAGGATGCTGATGTGGTTATCATAAATGAGCCACCAGGGCGGAAAACAGTTGTTGTCCATGGGATGAAAGCTCATCATTATGCCTGGTCAGAAGACCAAAAAATCCAGCTCTTCTGTCTGGAGTTATTTTTATCCCAATCCGGACAACAAATGTATGGCCATATGTAGCCTATGTAAAGCTCAAATAAGCAGGGGTAAGGGTCTTGGCCACCTAGGGACATTCTCCCTTATACGTCACCTGAAGAACCTTCATAATTCAGTGTTTAGTTCAGGACCTGTGGCTAGGACTGTCAGCAGTCCAGGGACACCTAAATCCCTTGGTCCTGTTGCATACACACCACCAACACCCTCCTCGTCAACTTCCTCCACGATCTCCATCAGATTTAGTCCTGCAGGCCATGTCACCAGTCAGACTGAGTCCTCTTCAATATGGGATTCATCTGAGAAATCCTGCAGCGTTACGCCTACTACTGCCGCTGCTGCTGTTGCTGCTGGTAGTCGGTCATCTTCCCAGAGGGGAAGTCGCAAGAACGCTACGTCTTTCACCAAACAGTTGACCGTCCAACAGTCGTTTGCCATGACCACAAAGTATGACAGTAGTCACCCTATTGCAAAGCGTATAACTGCGGCTGTAACAGCTATGTTGGTGTTAGACGTGCGTCCTGTGTCCGCCATCAGTGGAGTGGGATTTAGAGGGTTGATGGAGGTATTGTGTCCCCGGTACCAAATCCTGTCGAGATTCCACTTCACTAGGCAGGCGATACCCAGAATGTACAGAGAAGTACGAACAAGTGTCCTCAGTGATCTGAAAAACGTGGTTGTACCCACTGTCCACTTAACCACAGACATGTGGACAAGTGGTTCAGGGCAAACGAAGGACTATATGACTGTGACAGCCCACTGGGTAGATGCATCGCCTTCCACAGCAACAGCAGCAGCTGCATCAGTAGCAGCATCTCCACAACAGCTGCTCGTGCCAAGGCAGGCAACGTTGTGTATCACAGGTTTTAATAAGAGGCACAACCCTCACAACCTCTTAGAGAAACTGAGGGAAATAATCTCGCAGTGGCTTACCCCACTTAGACTCTCCTGGGGATTTGTGGTGTCAGACAATGCCAGTAACATTGTGCGGGCATTACATATGGGCAATTTCCAGCACGTCCCATGTTTTGCCCACACCATTAATTTTGCGGTGCAGCATTACCTCAAGAGTGACAGGGGTGTGCAGGAGATGCTTGCGGTGGCCCGCAAAATTGCTGGACACTTTCGGCATTCTGCCAGTGCCTACCGCAGACTCGAGCAGCATCAGAAAAGCCTGAACCTGCCCTGCCATCACCTCAAACAAGAGGTTGTGAAGCACTGGAACTCCACCCTCTATATGCTGCAGAGGATGGAGGAGCAGCAAAAGGCCATTCAAGCCTACACAGCCACCTACGACATAGGAAAAGGAGTGGGGATGCGCCTGAGTCAAGCGCAGTGGAGACCGATTTCAGTGTTGTGCAAGGTTCTCCAGCCGTTTGAACTTGCCACACGAGAACTCAGTTCCGACACTGCCAGCTTGAGTCAGGTGATTCCCCTGATTAGGCTGTTGCAGAAGCATCTGGAGAAAGTGAGGGAGGAGCTGTTAAAGCATTGCAATTCCACTAAGCATGTAGCTCTTGTGGATGAAGCCCTTTGTACGCTTTGCCAGGATCCGAGGGTGGTCACTCTTTTAAAGTCAGAGGAATACATTCTGGCCACCGTGCTGGATCCTCGGTTTAAAGCGTATGTTGTGTCTCTGTTTCCGGCGGACACAAGTCTCCAGAGGTGCAAAGACCTGCTGGTCAGGAGATTGTCCTCTGAAGAGGACCGTGACATTCCAACAGCTCCTCCATTTACTTCAACACCTGTGGCTGCGAGGAAAAAGCTCAGTTTTCCTAAAAGAGCCGCTGGCGGGGATGCTGAGAACATCTGGTCCGCACTGAAGGACCTGCCAACCATTGCAGACATGTCTACTGTCGCTGCATTGGATGCTGTCACAATTGAAAAAATGGTGGAGGATTACTTTGCTGACACCATCCAATTAGACATGTCAGACAGTCCATATTCTTACTGGCAGGAAAAAAAGCCAGTTTGGAAGCCACTGTGCAAACTGGCTCTATTTTACCTGAGTTGTCCCCCCTCCAGTGTGTACTCGGAAAGAGTTTTTAGAGCGGGGAATCTGGTCAGTGAGCAGCGAAGGAGGTTGCTTCCGCAAAACGTTGAAAAAATGATGTTCATAAAAATGAATTATCAATTCCTCAATCAAGAACAGCACTGCCCTCCAGATAATACAGAGGGACCTGTGGTTGTGGACTCCAGCGGGGACGAATTGATAATGTGTGAGGATGAGGAAGTACACACTGAAGGGGGTGAGGAATCAGAGGATGAGGATGAGGACGACATCTTGCCTCAGTAGAGCCAGTTTAGTTTGTACAGGGAGAGATGAACAGCTTTTTTTGTGTGGGGGCCCAAACAAACCAATCATTTCAGCCACAGATGTTTGGTAGGCCCTGTCGCTGAAATGATTGGTTTGTTAAAGTGTGCTTGTCCTATTTCAACAACATAAGGGTGGGTGGGAGGGCCCAAGGACAATTCCATCTTGCACCTCTTTTTTTTATTTGCCAGCTCGTTTTGTGGGGGTCCAAACAAACCAATCATTTCAGCCACAGTTTTGTAGGCCCTGTCGCTGAAATGATTGGTTTGTTAAAGTGCACATGTCCTTTTTCAACAACATCAGGGTGGGTGGGAGGGCCCAAGGACAATTCCATCTTGCACCTCTAGCAATCTCTTGCAAACTGCCATCCTGTCTGCCACTGCAGTGCCACTCCTAGATGGGCCACTTGTGTCGCTTAGCTTAGACATCCAGCTACCTCGGTGCAACCCTTTGGACTAAAAACAATATTGTGAGGTGTGAGGTGTTCAGAATAGACTGGAAGTTAGTGGAAATTAATGTTATTGAGGTTAATAATAGTGTAGGAGTGAAAAAAAAACAAAATAATTGATTTTAGCCCTTTTTATGCTTTTTTAAAAAAAAATCGGAACCCGAAATCAGAACCAAAACCTTTCGTGTGGTGTTTTGGCAAAACAAATCAGAACCCAAAACCTCAAGCTAATCAGAACCCAAAACACCAAAAGTGGCCGGTGCACACCCTTACCGCTATGCCAGTAACTCACCTGCTATTCTGAATCACCATTCACGAATCAGCTAAGTTTTATTTCTTCGTTACCTGTATCATCGAACTGCCGCTGTACCAGTAACTCATCTGTTGCTTTGAATCATCATCTACGGATCAACTAAGTTTCATGTTATTATTGTCATTGTTTGAACTGTCGCTGTGCCAATGATTCTATTGCTATGTTTGAGTTATTTCCTACGGATCAGCCAAGTTCTAAGTTACCACTGCCTCTGTCTGAACTGCCGCTGTACCAGTGATTTGTCTATTGTGCTTTGAGTTACCATTTCCGGACTAGCTAAAGTCCTATCTCCATTATTACCACTGTTGAACTGTTGCTCTACATATTCCTTGCAGTCTCCATGAGTTACCAAGTGTGGAAGTAGCGTGTTGTGATTCATCACTTCTATTTTAGCAGTTGCCGTGTTAGGATTGTCTGCCATTGCCCTGAGTTACTTCTTTCATTCCACTGCATCAGTGTTTATTGCAATTATCCTGACGCATCATCTATACTGTGGTTATTACATTTCAGCATTTCTATTTCTTGTGTTACCACTGAGCCAAGAACTATTTGCTCCAGTATCCAGATTCTCTCTGACCACCTGTATCCATCTATTGTGTTTAAAGCTCCACTATTGCTCTGCCAGCACTCATTTGGGAGACCACGACCTGCGGGAAAGGAGCAGCGAAATCCATACCATATTGCGGTGGTCACTGGCGAAAACCTCCTACCCGCACTCCTGATTGAGTTCCATCTTGGCAGAGACCAGGGATCCACTAAAATATTATTCAGAGTTGTGTCAAGCTGTTTCTCAATCCATTCCTGAACAATTTTTGCAGTGTGCAGGATGCAAGATGAAAGTGTTGAAAAAGCTCACTGCCATCTGGGAATAGCATTGCCATGAAGGGATGCTCTTGGTCTGCAACAATGTTTAGGTAGGTGGCAGGTGTCAAAGTAACATCCACATGATTGCCAGATCCCAAGGTTTCCCAGCAGAACATTGCCAGAGCATCACACTGCCTCCGCCAACTTGACTTCTTCCCATATTGCATCCTGGGGCAATCTCAATCCCAGGTAAATAATGCACACGCACCTGGCTGTTCACATGATGTAAAAGAAAATGTGATTCATCAGACCAGGCCACCTTCTTCCATTGCTCTATGGTCCATTTCTGGCGCTCACCTGCCCATGGTAGGCGCTTTTGGCAGTGGACAGGGGTCAGCATGGGCACTCTGACTGGTCTGCAGCTATGCAGCCCCATATTCAGCAAGCTGTGATGCAATCTGTGTTTTGACACCTTTCTATTATAGCCAGCATTAATTTTTTCAGCAATTTGTGCTACAGTAGCTCTTCTGTGTGATTGGACCAGATGGGCTAGCCTACGCTTCCCATGCACATTATTGGGTCTTGAGAACCCATGACCCAGTTGCCAGTTTACTGGTTGTCCTTCCTTGGACAATTTTTGTCAGGTACTAACCACTGCATACCAAGAACACCCCACAGTACCTGCTGTTTTGAAGATGTTCTGACCCAGCCTTCTAGCCATCTAAATTTAACCCTAAAGTTGCTCAGATCCATACACTGCCCACTTTTTCTGCTTCCAACACATCAACTTCAAGGAAGTGACTGCTTACTGGCT
The DNA here is from genome assembly GCF_038048845.1 of Mixophyes fleayi. Taxonomy (NCBI): domain Eukaryota; kingdom Metazoa; phylum Chordata; class Amphibia; order Anura; family Limnodynastidae; genus Mixophyes; species Mixophyes fleayi. The sequence goes on from NC_134405.1 coordinate 158,912,628, forward strand.
GCCTAATATATCCCACCCCTTGACAGGTGCAATTGTAAGGAGATAATCAATGTTATTCACTTCACTTGTCAGTGGTTTTAATGTTGTTGCTGATCATTATATAATATTATAGACATCATTCTATTTTTAGTGGTGAAAAAAACAGGATGTTGTTGCTGTATGACTCTGAGCAGAACCCCCCAAAAAACAAATATATTTCTTGCTCTTACAATCCCGTGCTTCTAGTCAAATAAAAAAAGAAACATATTGGTGTCAATATTTTGGACAAACTCAGGAATGGTATAGCAAAATGGCTCATCCAGCTAAGACTCTCCTCTGGATTCCTCATTGCTGATAATAGAGCAAACATTATGTGTGCATTACCACTGGGTGAATTTCAATACTATATCCCTGAGGAAGCCCGCTTGAATCGCGAGTGAAACGCTTTGGACCTAACACCATTGCCACCATTTATTTTCATAAACATATGATGACCTGATTGACTAACTTCCGATTGCAGAAAACTCAGCTCACCCGCATGCCGGGACGCAGCAGCCATATAGCAACCCTGAACTAAACAGTAGGCACAGATTGTGGCCCTACGGAGTACATGCTAACCCTACAGCACTTCTAACACAGATCGAAAAAGGTTCACTACAAATCCCACCCAGCTTCTTACAGGAGAGTTAAAAGAATGATCTTGCAGGAGGGAGAGGCTGAATTAGGATTCCTGAAGCACAAATGTAAGTTTGAATTGCCACCATGTCTACCTTTCAATATGACACTCACCCACGTATCTAAACTGTGTGGACAATAGCCGCTTAATTTATAGGAATATAATAAGCATTTTTCCTTGAACAACTTACCTACATATCCTTTATGCCATCCTTTTTATCATCAACTTAATAACTGTATTAACTGGACCGATAACCCACAATTTCCCCCCTCTACAGTACTTAATTTATACGTTTTCTGGACTGTGTGTATATACTATATATATATTTTTTTTATATACGAGAGACATTTCTATATTTTTATGCATTTTTGTGCATATATGATTTTGCCATCTACTATAACCACTGTTGTTGTGTATTTCATCTCTTATTTAAAAGTGTATCAACTTATTTACTGTTTGTTATTATAGTGTTCTGGCCAGAACAACTACATGTTACAAGTACAGGGACATGGTCAATAAAAAGTATTTACCACTCTATTCATACTGCTTACACCACTTTGCACACACACCAGGAACTTATACTATTATATCCCATCCTGCATCTCTATTTCCCTTAGTGTTTGGGAGTTTACTTTAACATGTAGAACATTGCTTTGGCTGCAAGGAAACATATCATCTTACGTGCCACCAACTGAAGCAAGACATAATGACAAGGTGGAATTCAGTTACTAGAGGAACAACAATAAGCCATCAATATCTATACATCAATCAGTGAGATAGGGATAGGAGGACATGTTACCTTACTCCAGCACATTGGAGAATCTTTGATGTTTTATTCAAGCTACTGAAACCTTTTGAAATTGTAGTGATGTTGAAGTGAGTTCAAACACTGCCAACCTGAGTGAAGTCATACCCCTAATCAAACTACTGGAAAAGTAGCTGGAGAAGCAGAAGGGGTAAAGTAAACTTAGCGATTCTGCAAAGTATTTCGTCCTTGTAGATCAAGTCCTTTAATCACTTCATCAGGACCCAAGGGTTTCCAGCGTCTTAAAACTGGATCACTACATTTTTAAACCATGCTCGATCCTAGGATTAAGTCATGTGTAATGTCTTTATTTCCAACTGGCACAATCTTCACAGGTGCAAACAATTCCCTGTGAGCAAGCTAACAACTCATGTCTCACATGACACGTCTCTTGCTTCAGCTTCTCCTAAAAATGCCACTGTCAAAAAAACCTTCCCTTTTCTAAGAGTCACAATGATGACGAGTCAACACAGCACACCAATGTGAAAGGTTATGACATCTGGTCAGGCTTCATAGAAATACTCAAATATATTGACACTGATATGTCTCGATATGATACACCTTGTGTTAGTAGGATTGTGGAGGATTACTTTAATGAGGAAGTAGAATTTAGCATCTCAGGCAGTCTCTTTGAATTCTGGGAGCAAAAAAAAGGCAATTTGGAGCCCCTTGTACAAGCTAGTTATGGTGTAATTAAGCTGCCCATCCTCTAGTGTGTACTCAGAAATAGTGTTTAGCACAGCCGGGAACATTGTGATTGATCGTCGGAGGAGACTACTTCCAAAAAATGTAGAAAAACTGGTGTTTATCAAAATTAATTTAAAATTGTATGAGGAATAACATCCTTGCCGCCAATTACAAACAGAATCTGTAATGCTAGATTCCAGTGGGGATGACCTAATATTGTGTGATGATAATGTTGACACCAGTGATGAGGATGATGATGAGGGTGGTGACATTGTCAACATAAAGAAAGATGACCACTGTTAGCCAAATGTAGTAAGTTGTTAAAATCCCTATCTGTCTCTCCAGTTGAACAACCAACAACCTAAATATTCGCTGCTGTGGCGGCGCAAACAAATCAAGCACTTAGTGCCACAAAAGTGTCAGTGGTAGGTTTGTTAAACTATACATATCCTTTTTAACATATGTGTGGGTAGGCCCAAGGACAATTCCATCTTGTACTATTTTACATTATGGCCTAGGTTTATCATCTTGTGTAAAATGCGTTGCGGTCGACAGCTAGTCATTCATTTGATCGTTATTCAGAAAGTGTCCTTCATTAAGTCAATAATTCAGGCAATGACAGTATTATTAGGTCGATAATTAACATGGTGGACAGTATTATAGGTCGATAATTCAAATGTCGAGTATTATTTGGTTAGTGTTAGGGTTAGAGTTAGGGCTAGGGACAGGTTTAGAGATAGGGATAAGGACCGGATTAGGGATAGGGCTTGGGACAGGGATAGGGTTAGGGATAGGGTTGGTGTTAGGGATTGTTAAAAAATAGGATCACTTTCTGCAGTTTCACTGATTTAGTTAGTTGATATGTTTATAGCAACCAGCATTGTTTCTAGAGATGGTCACTGACCCCCGTGTTTTGGTTTTGTATTCGGTTTTGGATCTGGATTACCGTCGTGTTTTGGTTTTGCAAAACTGCCCTTGCGTGTTTTGGGTTTGGTTTGGTTTGGTTTTGTTTTGCAATTTGTTTAAAAAATTACATTTATTGGTGCTAAAATAACATAATTTAGGTATTATTTTGTAGCTACATTATTATTAACCTCAGTAACACTAATTTCTAGTCATTTTTTATTCAATTTTGAACACCTCCTATGTCACAATATGATTTTCATACACTTTAAAAGAAAAATTGCTGCAGTTCTTGCCAGTGATAACAAAAATGCCATTGTCATGCCAAAAATCCACCTCTTATGTGTGGAATTATTTTTACAAAAATCCTGGCAAGAGTTGTCTATCCATTTGTAGCGTTTTTAAAGCCACACTCAGTAGAGGTAGGGACCTTAACCATCTGGGATCCTCATCCATGTTTCATCATTTTTCAGCGAGTTCTTGGAAAAATGTTGGGAAAATCAGAAACTTTGGTTAAAAAAAATAACAACAAGCAGTCCAGCATAATCTACCTCCCTTCTCTCATCTACATCCCAGCACCTGCAATCTTCTCCCCCAACACCTTCATAATCAATATCCCCTGAACCAACAATTGCCAGTTAAACAATCCTCTGCAAGAGGAAGCAAGAATGAAACCTGTCACCCAGTCACAAAGCGGATCACAGACGCCCTGGGTACTATGCTAGTGTTAGATCTGCGTCCAATGTCCACTATTAATACATTTGGTTTAAGACATTTAATTGAGGTGTTCTGTCCTTGTTAGCAAATGTCATCACTATACTATTTTACTAGAAAAGCTAATTCTCTCCTGTACCGGAAAGTTCCTAAAAATGTAATTATTGGGCGACAAAATGGCATTCTACCCACTGTACACTTAGCCACAGATATGTGTACAAGCGGAACTGGGCAAACTAAAGATTATATGACTGTGAAAGCCCACTGGGTTGGTCATTCGCCTTCCCCAGCATGGACAGCAGCAGCATGTACCCAGGTACGTCACATTTTTGAGAAGTAGGCTACTCTGTGTATCAGCGGCTTCAGTAAGAGGCATACAGCTGACAAACTGTTCCAAAAACTAAGGGATGTCATTGAAAGATGGCTAATCCTGCTTGGACTCTCCTGAGGATATGTCATTTCTGATTACGACCCCAATATTGGTCAAGCATTACAGCGGGGTTGAATTCCATCACATTTCCTGTTTTGCACACACTATCAACTTGGTGTTACAGAACTTTTTAAAAATGACATGCAGGAGAGGCTGTTTGTGTCCAGAAACATTTATGGTAAATATCTGGTTTCTGCAACAGCATGTAGGAGATTGCAGCAGCTGCAAGAAGACTAGTATTTGAGGGGAATATACTTTAGTCCAGCGAGGTAGTTACCTGTGAAGAAAGTGCAGACACGGTTAGCTTGATAATACATTTTGAAAAGGTGCTACAGAAAATTATAGTGTGCATTAAAACAAAGTAAATGTGCTAACTATATTTTAATTGTAGATTAAATACTTAATTTTCTTTGCAAGGATCCCAGACTTATCAACATCTTGTTTGGACGTCTTCTCCTTCAGTTTCTCTGGCAACTGCTTGTTGTAAAAGAAATTGCTTTCCCAAGACACCCAGTGGTGATGCAGATGAGTCCGCTCAACATTTTGATATTTGCTGTGCTGTAAAATAATTGGCCAAAAATCGTGACAGCTCTGCCCTAAAATCAACTAGTCATTCCCTTTGGAAGGCCATTATCGGCAATTACATCATACTTGTTTGAGGAAGATTATCACCCAACCCTGCCACCTCTCCTGTTTCGTAGTGAGCTATGGTACAATAAAATGTAACTGCAGATTTAGACCAAGACTGTCAGCCCTATTATTGCTATTTCAGCAATTACAATTAGCAATGGAGCAATGGAGCTCTTCTCTTTGGGTGTTACCTATATAACGCGGCACAATTTGCCTGCAAATTCTACAGACAAGCCTGCTTGTCTTCCTCTTCATCAATGACTTTTAGCAATTGAGCACTCATCTTTGGGTGTATATTTCACCCAAACATTATTAGTGAAAATTAGGAAAAATACAGTTTAATCCCTGATAGGCCCTCCACCATCCTTTGCATATTAATAGTACGATTGGTTGGAGTTATGGTCAAGGTCACACATTTTTTTGACAAATCCTTCAAACCAGGCCAGATGTCAAACTGTTGTGGTCTGCCACCTGCGTCATCTCTGCTTGTGTTTGGAAAGTGCATATTGGTGCCAGAACCTCACGTGCCAGAACTGCTCCCACTGGTGCCACACTGCTGTAGGACTTACCCAATCAACCGCATCCTCATCGTCGGATACCCAAATCTCCCCCACATCCTCTTCTAAAGACAAAGTGTCATCCTCACTTGGTGTATCACCAGTTACACTCGGGCTGTTCAGGCACACATCAGCAGAACTGGCTGGGTACACTAACAGAATGCTCACGATAAGACATCCCACTGTTGGATGGCCTCTCCACAGGGATTGATGTCATTTCTGATTCAGAGCAAACATTATCCTCTAATGCCTTACTGTTATCTTGCAGCTCGACTTTGACGCGTAACAGTAGTTGTGCACCACTTGTAGGCTCTGTAACATTTTTGGATCTGCCACTAATAGCCAAAGGTGAAGGCTTCATTCTCTCTTTGCCACTGCGTGTGTAGAATGGCATGTTGGCATGTTTTTTTTTATCGGCACTTAACTTTTTCTCAGTAACACTTCTTTTTCGCTTCAACACAGTAAATTTTTTTTTGGGGGTTTTTGTTTTTGGATTGATTTCGAAACACTGTGTAGTTTGACATCGCCTTGCCCAGATGACGTACTGGGAACACTAGCATCAGGACTGGTGACAGAACCTGGTTGCTCATTCTGATCATATGTGGACTGCTTTGAATCCATTCTGAGCGCAAAGCACTTGTAGTGGTAAAAATTATTTGGTAGATACTGCTGACAGTAATTTTGACAGCCAGAAATATTTATGCTCAATTATGGGGGACACCCCAAAAGCACTGGGGAGTGCTAAAAATTATTTGGTAGATACTGCTGACAGATAGTAATTTTGAAAGCCAGAAATATTTATGCACAATTATGGGGGACACCCCAAAAGCACTGAGGAGTGCTAAAAATTAGTTTGTAGATACTGCTGACAGATAGTAATTTTGACAGCTAGAAATATTTATGCACAATTATGGGGGACACCCCAAAAGCACTGGGGAGTGCTAAAAATTATTTGGTAGATACTGCTGACCAGATAGTAATTTTGACAGCCAGAAATATTTATGCACAATTATGGGGGACACCCCAAAAGCACTGGGGAGTGCTAAAAAATATTTGGTAGATACTGCTGACCAGATAGTAATTTTGACAGCCAGAAATATTTATGCACAATTATGGGGGACACCCCAAAAGCACTGGGGAGTGCCAAATATTGAAAAGAAAAAAAACCTCTATCCTCCTCTCTTCTCTAGCGATTTTTGTTACAACAATTGGAATAAGAATATTGGATTCTCTGTCCCTGCTCTAATCAGCCTGTGACTACACCCTGCTCTCTCCCTCTGTCAAATGGCGATGGATTGCTGTGGAGGCGTGTATTTATAATCTTGAAGTATCGCGAGAACCGAGCCCCGAGATCCGCCGACGTCACGATGACATTCGGCCTCGATTTGGATTCGAAGCGGACGGGAGAGTACCGAGCTACTCAGCTCGGTACTCGGATACCCAAAGTTCGGGTGGGTTCGGTTCTCAACGAACCGGACCCGCCCATCTCTAATTGTTTCACACTCTTGAAACATCAGCTGTACAATTACTGCTGCAGCCATGAAGCTAATCATTTAACAACTTCTGTTTGGCTTTGCTGGCTTTATAAACTGCTTTCTGTTATCAGTCCAGTGCTGGTGATTGCTCCTGTTTGGTCCAGTGTGTCTTTTTATTGTGACCTGAATCTGTCTCTCTGTATTTGACCCAACTTGTAAAAGGAGTCTGCTATTTTCTCCTCTCCTGACTTTTTGGCTTGTTAGATGGATCTCCATCTATATATCTACCTGTCCTGACCCCTGCTTGTTTAACGGATTCTGCTGTCTTCTCCACTCCTGACCTTTTGGCTTGCTAAATGGTTTTTTTCTTATATCTCTACCTGCCATGACCTCTAGCTTCTCTGTAATCTGCATTAACCCTTGTCTGTCTGGCTCATAGGTCTGCTCTCTACTTGCTACTGGATGCTGTCCACTCCAACAGGCAAGTGCCAGACTATTCAACATCACCCTTGCCTGTGTGGCTCAGAGTTCTGCTAATAACATCCTGGTTACTCACTACCTTCTACTGTGTTCCATTCTTTCCACCGAGTAAGTGCTAGATCAACAACTGCTACTGCCCTAGCTTAAATTCTGAGGGCAACTGAGTACTATGGAACATAGCAAGTTCCTCAGAAAGGGGGCTGCTAAAGGTGAATATCTTGCATAGTAGTTCTAGCAGTTGAGGATCTCATGCTACTCTGCATGTAACAGGGATGTTATTGTCGACCTAATAATACTGTCTACATTTGAATTGTTAACTTAACATATCTTACTACATTTGAATTGTCAACCTAACAATACTGTCTACAGTTGAACGGTCGACCTAATAATACTGTTTACATTCGAAATGTCAACCTAATAATACTGTCTACATTTCAGTTGACGACCATACAATACTGTCAATGTCATTATTGTCGATTTTCCAACACTCTATATTAGGGCGCCCACCATATAAATATTGATCACTGTAGAGCATATGTATCACACATGAGTGGGTGGGTCCAAGGACAGTTCCATCTTCCACCATTTACATTATGGTCTTGTTAAATGTCTACTGATGGCACCATTGTCTGTCTAAAGCCCTCTGAGTCTTACTGTCTCTTCACTTTCCATGATGCATGCGGTCTAACATCAAAAATATAGTGTGCGTGGTCTTTATCTCACCATTTTTCTTTTTCTTGCAGACCACCTTTATCTATCTACTTGTCTAAAATTAGTCTGATCATCCTATTAGACAGTGTTCTGCCACTATGTTTCATAGGGATTTCAGCATGCTACAAAACTTGGTTGTTCAGAAATGTGTAACAAATAGCCTAGCATCAGCTCACCTGATGCCATCTTCACTGTCAAGAAATTCATCATCAATCTTATTATTACTACATAGTCCAGCATCCAATTTTCCAAATCCAATTGGCTCCCTTAATGCAATCCATGATTTACAAGAGGCATCTTTGCAGTCTACATCTACTGCTGGGTGTGATAGTTCTATACAGATGGGAACCAATAAGAGTAGGTATAGTTTTAAAGAACAATTGTCTGTGAAGCAGGCATATGCAAGTAGAGCCAAGTATGACAGCCAGCATCCTACTGCACAGTGGATCATTAAAGCCATGACAGCTATGTTAGCATTGGTTGTGCAGCCAATTTCCGCCATCTATGCATCAGGTTTTAGCCAATTAGTTGAGGTTATATGTCCATGCAACCAAATTCCATCTCAATTCCATTTCTCCTGAACAGTAATTCCCCAGCTGTTCCAGGAGATGAAACAAAAAATAATTCAGTCCCTAGAAAATGCCATTGTACCGACTGTGCACTTAACTATGGATATGTGGACAAACGGCACTGGTTAAATAAAAGTCTACATGACTGTGATAGTCCACTGGGTAGGTGCATCGCCATCAACAGCAGTAGCGCCGGTAAATTCGCTGTGAAACTGTAATTGTACAAACTTGGTACAGGATTCTGTTTTGATGCAGAGGGATAGTCACTGTAATTGTATGGCATAGTAGCTGCAAAAGAACCAGAAGGCAGATACATCTGTGTCTAAACCTGATTGGTGAAGTTGGCACATGACTAGTTTGCAGCGTAAGAATTATGGAGTCAGGGAAATCCAGATGAATGGATGTAAGAATTGCTCTGCTGTGTACTATAAGACACTCCTTGATATTCCTGAAACATTACACAAGTATCACTGTCATTTATGATACTATAAGTATAATGAATAATGCCAAGGATTATAAGATCCTTGGGTACTGGGGATATGGGCTGCTTATCGGTTGGATTAGTTCCAGTTGAAAGTTTTAGGTTGCAGCAGCACAATCTAGCTAAAACTTTTCAAGATGCATGCTATCTAATGTTCAAAATATAGTTCTAATGTTCAAAATATAGTTAGCGCTATCTTTCATTTATTTTCATTTTTATTCTGAGTGCAGGCTACCTTCGTCTATCTACATATTGAAATGTCTAATAAGATCTATTCTTCAACAACCACCAACCAAAAGGTTTGTTTCTGTGGGGGACCAAATAAACCAAGCACGTCAGCCTCAAAAGTGCTCAGTGGGCCCAAGGGCAATTCCATCTTGCACCATTTTACATTATAGCCTTGGTCTATCCTCATCTGTTAAATGTACTAATGCTGCTGACCATCTAATGACCTTATTCTTACTACCTCTTCGATATTCACGACCATGCTGACTAATGTTCAAAGTATCAGTGTGCGTTGTCTTTCACCATTTTTCTTCTGGGTGCAATCCTCCTTCATCTATCTACTTGTCTAAATGTCTACTAATGCTGCTATCTGTCTAATTACCTCTTATTCTTTTTTTTTAATCCAATGTGTTTTTATTGGTTTTCAAAATAAAATAACACACAAAAATGTAAGTAAACAAGCAGTCATAACAGCAACTGCCAACAAACAAACAAGCATCAAATTATATATAAAATACATACTAGTATAACTGTACTGCAAAGAAAAGATTCTTATTCTTACTGCCTTTTCACTTTCCATGAAGCATGCTGACTAACTTCAAAATATAGTGTGCGTGGTCTGTCACTAGTTTTCTTCTGGGTGCAGCCCACCTTTGTCTGTCTACTTGTGGAAATGCCTACTGATGCCATTGTGCATCTAATGACCTCTGATTCTTACAGCATCTTCACTTCTAATGATACATGCTAGCCTTAAAAATATAGTGTGCATGGTCTTTGATCACCATCTGTCTTCTGAGTAGAGTCCACCTTTGTCTATTTACTTGTCTAAAATGACCATCATATCAATCAGTGCTCTGCTACTATGTTTCATAGGGATTGTAGCATGCTTTGTGCACAAAACTGAGTTGTTCATCATCCTCCTCCTCATCCTTTCAGAATAGTAGTGGTAGCAAACAATGCTAGGTCATTCACAGGCAAGCTACTCTTTATATCCATACTTTCACTAAGAAACATACTGGTGTCAATCTGTTAGAAAAAGTCAGGAATGTAATTTTCGGCATTCAGCAACTGAATGTAGATACTTTATGTCCACTGCTGTGTCACATTATTTCATAAGGATTGTATTGTTTATTAAACTGTCATGTATTTGTACCACTGCTTTGTCAATAATTTTAGCCAGCCAGCTTGCTGCAGCCTTTGGCCAAAATTGGCAAAAATGTTGACAGTTGTGAACAGATCATTAGAAAATAGACTGTAAATAACTTTAAATCATGTTTATGCTATAAATAAAAAGTATGAACAGCTCAATTTTTAATTTAATCCAGATCCAAAACCAAAACCAAAACACACGTGGATTTTTAGCCAAAACCAGAACCAAAACCAAAACACAAAGATGGTTTTAGAACCAAAACCAAAACACGGGCTCTGCGCACATCTCTGCGCACATGTCTACTTCTTATAGGAAACATTGATTCCATAGTTGCAAGGAAAGGCCAGACAATTAGCACAGCAATTAACTGCTAACAGAGTGTTCAGGTAAGGAAAGAGGGAAGCATTGAGAGATGAACATATCACAAGAATGAGATAAAGCTAACTTTGCAGGTGAGATAAAGCATTAAAGATGTATATATTATACATTATATAGACAATTTCCCTACATATGTCTACCATTATGTTTGCAAACACCCATGTGTTCCAATTACATTAACCACATGCACCTGTATGTTCCACATAGACAGATTTCACACGGCAGTGTTATGTTAGGGGACTAAGATGGGATAAGTCATTTATTTATGTGCTTTAATTTTGTCTAAAAACATTTTTATACTTATCTCTTTTTATGGAGGTGTTTATTTGAATTTCTGTATTACATTTGAAAAGCTTTAAACCACCCTAGGTGCTGTGAAGAAAAATGAGAGGATTTAGCACTTTTTTATGTGATATAAGTCACAATCATTTCACATGTTTTTGAACTTTAGTTTCCTCTTTCGTCTATACTTTAAGATTGTAAAAAAAAAACATGGTTGCAAAATTAACATTTTGACCTCACTAACATGCGCAGAAAACGTTAAAATTAGAACAATTAAATTGCGTGATGCAAATATTACACACATTTACTCAGAAAAATTAGTCACGTCAGATCACCCCAACTCCCTGAAGTGGTGCTTGTATTGTTGGACTCAGAGGTAAGTTCAATGCATCTGAGATGCTTTGCATTAAACAAATAACCCTTTAACCCTTCTCCAAGACCAATGCTAGACACTGGGAATCTGAAAGCAACATAAAGCCACCAGACCAGCACTAGTGCCCCAGCATGCTGCGCCCAACATTGACCCAGCTATAGCTATCTATGTGTTATGGTCCTTGAACGAGCAGACAGTATTCTTATTTTGTAGCAACATTGCAGTCTATAACTATAAACCATAAGAACACCCCAGTCTGACTGTGACCCCTTGCAAAAAACAGCTACTTCACAGCTACAGCTACTTCACAAAATGAGCCATCTAGTTGTGTAGTTTCATAAACCCAAAGCCAGCAAAAGCTGACATGTCATTCTACAACAGTGGAACATAACTGCAACACCCTTGCAAACCTCCAATACATTTAAAAACTGAAAATCAGGCCATAAATTGCCCCTTCCACAGACACATATTGATTCATAAAGCCACACAGCTAATTTATAGTGGCTATGTCTACAATAAAATAAGCTTAGTTCTGTTTTACCTCATAACTGATCCATCGACAGCTCTTACCTGAGCTTCATAATTGGCAGCAAATGTACCTCTAGTTGTAGCCTTTTTTTTTTAAACTAATACAACTTCAATATACAACACATAAATATTGCACAGGCAATTTATCAAGTGACTGATTTCACATGGAGGTTTTTACTCGTTGTCACATGTCCTTCAACAGTGGATTCTATAGTGTATATAACCGCATTAGCTCACAATTTCCATGTGATAATATTGCCAAAATAATTTCTCTGTCTGTCCTCCAATATCTTAAATGTATTCCCTGTAGTTCAATATAGCATGCACAACTAATCTATTCACATATGAGCTTTCTCCCCAAAGAAAACTTCTCCAATCGTGACTTTTTTTTTCTTCTATTCTGATAATGTGATGACTAAATAATCCCGCAAAGAATAATGTATGAAATTCCATTCACTGACTGACTATATGCTTCCATTACCTCAATGTTTAATATGTTAAGTACTGCATTCTGGAAAGCAATGTGAATATAAACAGTTCCAGTATAAAGTGTTGAACTTCATCATTACACTGTTTGCACCAAGCTGCTGCTTTACAGTGATTATTTTAGAAAAACAAATAATACATGTAATTGATGCTAATCATGTTTACATTGTTATGTATCCTATTATTTTGCATTGTGAGCTCTAGCAAGCACGGTCTTGTTACCTTCTCTTTTATTTGTTCCTTGCTGCATTTTGTATACTTTCTGGACCTGATTTAGAGTTTGACATATTTGCAACACAAACATATATGCATAAAAATTTTCTGAACCCACAAAATTGAGTGCCACAGGAATGTAACATTTACTCTTGTGGGCCCCTGAAAGTGGAGGTAGGCAGACATAAATGTTACACATACTGTATGATGCTCGCAGCATTAAAGTTTAGAAAAATATTACATTAGTAGTACTACTTAGGTAGATGTGTAATGTTAATATACACAGTATAAAACAATGAAGATGGGCCCTTAGTTAATTAAATAGTCATCACTGTGCTGTTGCTTGAATAGAATAACATGAGATAACATTGATTAAACTTGATTGACGTAGGATAAGACTTTCATATACTTAGGACTGCATGGTGATCATAGAAAAACGTAGCAAAAGTAGCCCTTGTGTAAGTGCTGTGAAAATTACTTAAAGGCAGCTTAGAGTGCAAAACTTTTATTAGATGGACTATACAAGTAAAATATTTATTTACTGGTTTTGTAACAAAATCCGTATGCAGAATTGGTAGCATCTAACACGTGTACCTCCTTAGACTGGAGATGTAGTACAGGGGAGGGAGGGGGTATGCAAATGCAGGACAAATAATTGTGAATGATGCTTACCTGCAAGGATAAGCACTCATGCTGTCCGTATCTCTTGCAGGTGCCTGAGGGCTGGTGCTAAGATCCTTGATGCTCATGACCTTTGCAGTGTGCAAAATGAAAAGAAAAAAAGGAATCATTTCTTCATTATCTAAAATTGGCATGTACCCTACCCCCCTCCACACACAAACAGCATGGGTCCCTACGATAAACCACTACCAGCAATGGACTACGATATACTGGGATTTTAACACTATAACTGGGTAACCTGCAGCATGTGGTTCCCCCTTTCATAACAGGGGCTGAATTCCTTAGTGCAATCAGGTCTGCAAAAAAAGAGGGCTCCTCACCTAGAAGAAAAGCTGAAAGCTCTAAGGTTCATCCAAACCACCCATGGGGCAGTGGGTGTAAGGTAATAAACTTTAAATTGATAGATCAGTATTTTAAAGCTGGTGCACTATTGGTCCCAGCAAGTCCTGGCATGCCTAAACTGTTAAGATATGCTGGCGCTTGTAGAGCTATGAGTGCCAGCACACCCATGGCTGCCAGAACAGGCTGGAACTTGTACAACTACAAGCACCCCCAGGGCCGAACTGGGACTAAAAATCAGCCCAGGCATTTAAAGCATACAGGCCCATCTCTGCTGATGAGCAGGAAATAAACCATATATTTATCACACCCTCCCCAGCTACATCATGCCCCCCCCCCATGATGTAGCTGGGGTGGGCATGATAAATACATGGTTTATTTCCTGCTCATCAGCAGAGATGGGCCTGTATGCTTTAAATGCCTGGGCTGATTTTTAGTCCCAGTTCGGCCCTGGGGGTGCTTGTAGTTCTACAAGTTCCAGCCTGTTCTGGCAGCCATGGGTGTGCTGGCACTCATAGCTCTACAAGCGCCAGCATATCTTAACAGTTTAGGCATGCCAGGACTTGCTGGGACCAATAGTGCACCAGCACCAGGTGATAAGTGGGAAATTCCTGTAGAGTGAGTATGGAAGCTCTTATTTCACGAGATTACCAAATCTCATGAAATTTAGAGCTCCCTAGCTTGCTGCAGGCTGTGTCCTGTTCAGGGATTGGGACCAACTATCAACTTTCTACCGCTAACCAGAGCTTAAGATTAACGCTCTGGGGGTCCGGGCCACTTAAGACAGGGGGACTCCTAAGATGTCATATGGTTATTAGACAAATTTTAGACAAATACAAAGGCAATACTGTGTGCGCAACTGTTAGGTACACACAGCTCTACCTTCACAAGCAATACAATGTGAAGCAGGACATACCTCCCAACTGTCAATGCAGTCAGACCAAATCCTGACTAAGCGGGATAGTCACCCACCAAATTCAGGAGACTTAGCAGACTGTCCTGGTCTCTCCTACCTGTTCTTATCACTTTCACCACCTGTGGATGCTGGTGTCTTTAGTTGCTGCTTGTCTGGATGCTAGATTGTTAGAGGCCCAATTTGGGAAAAAAAAAATGGATATATGAAATGTAGAAAACTCCAACCAGCTATGGCATTAAATCAATAGCACCCACGTTAAATAATTAGGCCTCCCTCCAGTCCCACCATTAAAATAGTAGTATTTTCATTTGATAAATAGACCTATTTCCCTCCAACCAGCCCTGACATTAAATTAATATCCTCAAACCACCTCAGCATTACATTAAAGGTCCCATCACTTCCCCTTAAATAAATAGGCCTGGTTGCTGCGCAACTAATAAACACTCATTACCCCCACGTTACAGCAATACCCTCTCCCATTTATTAACAATACTAATCCCCAAACACACTACATCATTACCACCGCCAACCCTACACTGAAGCAATACCACCTATTATACGGGCACCACTGTAAGAACCTATGTTCTGCTTTTATCAAACCTCCCACAAATAGCAACAACAGAGTAGCTACACACATATAATTAACAAGTACCCTTTTCTAACAATTAAATTGTAATAGCAGAATTTTCATTAATCATTCCACACGAAAAAAACAGTAACAAATATATCAGAAAAAAACACAACTGTTGATTGATCACTTGAACCTACTCTGATGCATTTCCATCTACAGCAAAATTGAACGGAAAATATTTTTTTTACTACAGTAAAATAAATTAAGGGGGACAGAAGGGGTGGGTTAGAGCTAATTGGATGTGATCCATCAAATTGATTAGATAGGAAACATTTAGATTATTTATCTGGAGAGTTCTGCCCCCTTGACTCACAGGCAGGGCTGCCAAGAGAAATTTATTTCTCTCTTTCTATATACAGCTTGGGGCTCCCTCCATAGTCAACAATGACAGAGACTTGTGTGTAAAAATGCACTATAAAAAAAAAATCACAATAAAACATGTATCTTTAAGAACCGTTTTAGTATTTGGCAGAAGTGCGCAGCGCCCGCTTGCCGGAGTGTGACATCTCTCCACAGTCAGGACATGCCCTAAAATCAGCATTGGTTTGTATATATTATAATGAAACAGACAAATATGAAAAAAAATCAACTTCATTTTTTGATATCTGATATAAACAACAAATAAATAACATACATTTTTTGTTGTAGAGAGATAGAGGAACTTAACTTTGACATGTTAAAACTTTAAACATAAATATCTAAACAACATATGTGATAATAATCAGTGCTCCAATAAACATATGATAAAGTATTGCATAAAGGCTCTTTTCATTGTTTTACGAAGACAAACCAACATGCAATATAAATTCCAAAATCACCATAGAAAGTAGGTAGTAGTAGTGCCTCCAGTTCACATTATGCCACACTGTCGCTGCCCCCAGTTCACATTATGCCACACCGTAGTACCCCCAGTTCACACGGTTCATGCCTCTTTTATTACATGGTCTGGTGTGGAAGCAGTTTCCTAGACTTCATTTGCCTCTGGGGTGGATAATGATGAGGGATCAGAGACCTGGAGGAGCCCAATGCCTCTGGTGAGCATGAATCAGGGAGTTTTATGAGAAAAAGAAGAGAGAAATACTAACTGGGGAAGGCACACCTCAAATGTGTAGTCAGATAGTAATTTTAATGAGGGTTAGTGTATTCCCAAATTCTTATCTAATAGTTTATATTGCTCATGGACATGAGATGAATGAAAGATACACACATAAAAACAAAATTTTATTTGTATAAGTTAAAATTGTATAAATTAAAAGCGAAATATTAAAACTTAGTGGTGTAAATGAGTAGTTACAGATTCGCCTCGGGACCGGAGCGCGGACGGAAGCGGGCCGCCTTTCTCCCGCAGCGCATCGCAAGTTCGTTGGGAACATGGTGCTAAATCATTCGTAGACGACCTGATTCTGGGTCAGGGTCACATTACCTCTCCTCCTCCTTGCCTTCCATATGTATTTCAGGTAATCCTCTTTATAATGTTCTTATTAGAAGTAAATTCATATAAATGGTATGGTGCAAAATTTATAGAACCAAATATAATAATAATATAATCATACAAAGTATACACTATATTTGGTCTAAAACATCATTTAGAAAGCTGAATTTCACAGTTATGATATTATAAACTGATATTGCTCTCATAATTATTAATAATAACAGACGGTAACTGTTGCAAATGTCATGTGGCAGTATTTGAGACTAGTGTAGGCTCCACTGAAGTATGTTAAAAAACAATTGTTAGTCTCTATGTCCAAAAAAATACCTTTCTCAGTCATAATAAATATGGCTTAGGAGCCTATATAGTAACAACTCTGAGCCTGAGTTTCAAAATTCTAATACATAATCATGCAGCCAATTACTCCTATCTTTGTGTAACTTGTAATCTAAGATAAAAGTAATTAATATGGCGAGAGTTTTTTATACCATTTATATGATTTGAATAGTTTTGATTATTATAATACCAAGCACATTACTGAGTATGACTTATTAAAATGAGGGTGGCAAACTGCACGGACAAATGATTTGTGCTGTTCAGTAGGGCTATAGATAATTATCTGAATCAGATTGCTCACCAAACAAATGCTTGCTAGTGCTGCTAAATAAAATGGATCTATATTTTTAATCCTTTTACTAAATTCAGAGCTGGATGAATTGTATACACTCCTGAGATGACAGCGATCTGTTATTATGTGCTAAGTAATCTGTATAGCTGAAATCTTTGTCTCATTTGCTTATTCTAATGATATCAATTCAGTTTTTCTAATCCTGAACATGTTACTAAATATAGCTTGTTCAAGGATGTGATTTCAAGTTGCAAGAGTCTGCAGGGACAAATGATTTGTGCTGCATGATAAGGCTTTAGTTTGTTATCTAAACCAAGTTGTTAGCACCAAACAAAAACTCACTGATACTTCTAAATAGATTAGATCTATAATGTTAATCCTATTACAGAGGTAAGAACTGAATGAATTGTATACACGCTTGAGAAGGCTAAGATCTGTTATGAGCTGTATTTGAACTGAAAGTAAATATTCTAAACACTCCTCAAACAGTGCCTATCTGAGCTAAATCATTAAACAACCACTTGCTAAAAACCTGAGGTATGTTTCGCTAATGCTTCTACAATAGTATGATTATATTATTCATTATTATATTTGATTCTATACATTTTTCACCTTTATTATTATTATTATTACCATTTATTTATATAGCGCCACTAATTCCACAGTGCTGTACAGAGAACTCACATCAGTCCCTGCCCCATTGGAGCTTACAGTCTAAATTCCCTAACACACATATACAGACAGACAGACAGAAACACAGACTAGGGTCAATTTGTTAGCAGCCAATTAACCTACCAGTATGTTTTTGGAGTGTGGGAGGAAACCAGAGCATCCGGAGGAATCCCACGCAAACATGCAAACATGTGGAGAACATACAAACTCCTCACAGATAAGGCCATACCATTTATATGAATTTATTCCTAATAAGAGCCTTATAAAGAGGATTACCTGAAATACATATATATCTGTAGCTACTCATTTACACCACTAAGTTTTAATATTTCGCTTTTAACAATTTTAACTTTACGAATAAAATGATGTTTTTATGTGTATTTCTTTCAATCATCTCATGTCCATGAGCAATATAAACTATTAGATAAGAATTTGGGAATATACTAACCATGCGGGCGGCAGTTGGAGAAGGCTGCACGTTAGATCAGCTCTGTGTCTTTCCTCCCACACAATTATCTGTCCACAATTATAAAACATCTAAAAACTTGTGAAGACAGTGGGAAATTATTGTGGGGGTACAAAGGAGTGTCATCATCACTCCAAAGACAAGGCCATACCATCTATCCCTGGCTTGTCTGCATCAACTGACCTACTGTGTACCGAACCCCGGTTTGTCAGTTGGCCCTTCTCCTGCTGAATCCCTGGCTTATCTGCATCAACTGATCTACTGTGTACCGACCCGGCTTGTCAGTTAACCCTTCTCCTGCTGAATCCCTGGCTTATCTGCATCAACTGATCTACTGTGTACCGACCCGGCTTGTCAGTTAACCCTTCTCCTGCTGAATCACTGGCTTATCTGCATCAACTGATCTACTGTGTACCGACCCGGCTTGTCAGTTAACCCTTCTCCTGCTGAATTCCTGGCTTATCTGCATCAACTGATCTACTGTGTACCGACCCGGCTTGTCAGTTAACCCTTCTCCTGCTGAATCCCTGGCTTATCTACATCAACTGATCTACTGTGTACCGACCCGGCTTGTCAATTAACCCTTCTCCTGCTGAGTCCCTGGCTTATCTGTATCAACTGATCTACTGTGTACCGACCCGGCTTGTCAATTTACCCTTCTCCTGCTGAATCCCTGGCTTATCTGCACCAACTGATCTATTGTGTACCGACCCGGCTTGTCAGTTAACCCTTCTCCTGCTGAGTCCCTGGCTTATCTGCATCAACTGATCTACTGTGTACCGACCCGGCTTGTCAATTAACCCTTCTCCTGCTGAGTCCCTGGCTTATCTGCATCAACTGATCTACTGTGTACCGACCCGGCTTGTCAGTTAACCCTTCTCCTGCTGAATCACTGGCTTATCTGCATCAACTGATCTACTGTGTACCGACCCGGCTTGTCAGTTAACCCTTCTCCTGCTGAATCCCTGGCTTATCTACATTAACTGATCTACTGTGTACCGACCCGGCTTGTCAATTAACCCTTCTCTGCTGAGTCCCTGGCTTATCTGTATCAACTGATCTACTGTGTACCGACCCGGCTTGTCAATTAACCCTTCTCCTGCTGAATCCCTGGCTTATCTGCACCAACTGATCTACTGTGTACCGACCCGGCTTGTCAATTAACCCTTCTCCTGCTGAATCTCTGGCTTATCTGCATCAACTGATCTACTGTGTACCGACCTGGCTTGTCAATTAACCCTTCTCATGCTGAATCCCTGGCTTACCTGCATCAACTGATCTACTGTGTACCGACCCGACTTGTCAGTTAACCCTTCTCCTGCTGAATCCCTGGCTTATCTGCATCAACTGATCTACTGTGTACCGACCCGGCTTGTCACTTAACCCTTCTCCTGCTGAATCCCTGGCTTATCTGCACCAACCGATCTACTGATCCACTGTGTACCGACCCGGCTTATCAATTAACCCTTCTCCTGCTGAATCCCTGGCTTATCTACATCAACTGATCTACTTTGTACCGACCCGGCTTGTCAATTAACCCTTCTCATGCTGAATCCCTGGCTTATCTGCATCAACTGATCTACTGTGTACCGACCGGACTTGTCAGTTAACCCTTCTCCTGCTGAATCCCTGGCTTATCTGCAGCAACTGATCTACTGTGTACCGACCCGGCTTGTCACTTAACCCTTCTCCTGCTGAATCCCTGGCTTATCTGCACCAACCGATCTACTGATCTACTGTGTACCGACCCGGCTTATCAATTAACCCTTCTCCTGCTGAATCCCTGGCTTATCTACATCAACTGATCTACTTTGTACCGACCCGGCTTGTCAGTTTACCCTTCTTCTGCTGAATCCCTGGCTTATCTGCACCAACTGATCTACTGTGTACCGACCCGGCTTGTCAATTAACCCTTCTCCTGCTGAATCCCTGGCTTATCTGCATCAACTGATCTACTGTGTACCGACCCGGCTTGTCAATTAACCCTTCTCCTGCTGAATCCCTGGCTTATCTGCACCAACTGATCTACTGTGTACCGACCCGGCTTGTCAATTAACCCTTCTCCTGCCGAATCCCTGGCTTATCTTCAGCAACTGCATATAAAACATTATTTTATATGCCATTATTTTGTTTTTCCTGATTATACATTTACAAGTAACTACTTTTTACCTGTTATTATTCTACTATTTATATGCCTTTATCTTGTTTTTCCTGATTTTATATTTACCAGCATCTACTTTTACCTGTTATTATTCTTGCCTATTTCCATTGTCCTTATTACCTCTCCTATTATTCCTTGCCTTCCACGCCCTAATTTGGTTATTGTCCTCCATCTTGCTATTGTCTCCCTGCTTATTCTTACCTGTTATCTGCTGTCCTTATTATCTTACTGTTCTGCTATCATTCTTACCTGTCTTCATTGTCCTTATTATCTCACTGTACTGTTGTTCCATGCCCTCCACGCCCTAATTCGTTATTATCTTCTACCTTTTCATTGTCTTCCTACCATTGTTCTTACCTGTTTTTCACTGTCCCCACTATCTCACTGTTCTGTTACTCTCTCTCCCTACTATGCCTCCCCGCTCTCACTCTATACCCATACTCTCCCCCCGCCCTACCTCTCCCGTTCCTCCCCGCCATCCTCCGAGCACTGCTCATCTTGCTAACCTCATCCCCATTTCCCCCCTCTCCTCTCCCCCTTTCTTCTGTGCCCTCTGGAATGCCAGATCCGTCCCCAACAAGCTGACTGCTATCCACGACCTCTTTCTATCCAACTCCTTTAACCTTATTGCCGTTACTGAAACCTGGCTCTCCGATTCTGATACTACTTCCCCCGCTGCCCTCTCCTATGGTGGCCTCTCCTTCACCCACTCCGCCAGGCCTGGTGCCCGCCCAGGCGGTGAAGTTGGCCTCCTCCTCTCCTCCATCTGTACTTTTCATGTCATTCCACCTGAACCCTCCCTCTCCTTCTCCTCTTTTGAAGCTCACTCCATCCGCCTCTTCTACCCCATCCATCTCCGCGTCACTGTCATCTACCGCCCCCCTGGCCCCACCTCCCTCTTCCTTGACAACTTTGCTAGCTGGCTTCCTCACTACCTCTCCTCCGATCTCCCCTCGATCATTCTCGGGGACTTTAACATCCCCATCGACAACCCCACCTACCCTGCTTCCAGCAAACTGCTCACCCTCTCTTCCTCCCTTGGTTTCACCCAATGGACCTCCTCCTCTACCCACTGCCTTGGTCACTCTCTTGATCTTGTCTTCTCCTACCTATGTAATCTCTCCAACTTCTCCATCTCTCCCTTTCCTCTATCTGACCACCATCTCCTCTCCTTCTCTCTCTCCTCTTCTCCTGCTCCCCTCCCCCTGCCCAAACCTACTCTGTCCATATGCAACCTCGACGCTCTTGACCCTGCCTCTCTGTCCTCCTCTCTCGATACCCTCCTTTCTCCCCTTTCCTCCCAGGCCTGCCCCAACCAGGCGGTCTCCCTCTACAATCACACCCTGACCTCCGCTCTGGACGCGGTCGCCCCTGCCCACTCCGTCCACCCCCGCTGCTCCAAACCCCAACCCTGGCACTCCAAATTTACCCGCTTCCTCCAAAAATGCTCCCGTTCCGCCGAACGTCACTGGAGAAAATCCCGCTCCCTGGCTGACTTCCTCCACTTTAAATTCATCCTTTCATCCTACAGCTCTGCCCTCTCACTCGCTAAACAATCTTTCTTTAAATCCCTCATCTCTTCCCAGTCCTCTAACCCCCGCCGCCTCTTTGCCACCTTCAGCACTCTCCTGGCCCCCTCCCCTCCCCCCCTCCCTGAGTGCCTCTGATTTCGACTCCTTCTTCTCCTCTAAAATCGAGGCCATCCGACTTGAAATCTCCTCCTCCACTCTCTGTTCCACCCCTCCCACTCTTCTGTACTCCCCCCCAACCACCTTCCCCTCCACTCCTTCCGTCCCACCACCGGCAAGGAAGTCCACTCTCTCATTTCATCCTCCCCCCCACTACCTGTCCCCTGGATCCCATCCCCTCCTACCTTCTTCGCTCCCTTTCCATCACCACCTGCTCCCACCTCGCTCACCTCTTTAATCTCTCCCTCTCCACTGGCATCTTCCCCTCCTCCTTCAAACATGCTCTCGTATCCCCCATTCTTAAGAAACCTAATCTCGACCCCACTTCTCTCTCGAACTATCGCCCCATATCTCTTCTCCCTTTTGCCTCCAAAATTCTCGAGAGGCTCGTCTGCAGCCGTCTCACCTCCTACCTTTCTGAATACTCCCTCCTTGATCCTCTCCAGTCTGGTTTCCGCCCCATCCACTCCACTGAAACTGCCCTGGCTAAAGTCACCAATGACCTCCCCTCTGCAAAAGCCAGGGGCCACTTCTTCCTTCTCATCCTCCTTGACCTCTCTGCAGCCTTTGACACCATTGACAACCCCCTCCTCCTTCACACCCTCCAGTCTTTCGGCCTCTCCGGCCCAGTCCTGTCCTGGTTCACCTCTTACCTTACTCACCGTTCCTTCTCTGTCACCACCTCTGGGTCTCTCTCCCCCCCATCCACCCTTCCAGTCGGGGTCCCTCAGGGCTCTGTTCTGGGACCCTTACTCTTCTCCCTATACACCTCCTCCCTGGGTGAACTCATCAGCTCCTTCGGCTTCAGCTACCACCTTTACGCTGACGGCACTCAACTATACCTCTCCTCTCCTGATCTCTCTCCCTCCCTCCTCTCTAGGGTGTCCGCCTGCCTCTCTGCCATCTCCTCCTGGATGTCCTCTCGATTCCTCAAACTTAACCTTGCCAAAACTGAGCTCATAGTTTTTCCTCCCTCTCATACCCCATCCCCTTCTGACCTCTCCATCACTGTCGACAACACCTCTATCTCCCCTGTCCCCCAACTTCGCTGCCTTGGTGTCATCCTTGACTCCTCTCTCTCCTTTGGCCCCCACATCCTCTCTCTTGCTAAATCCTGCCGCTTCCAGCTCCGCAACATCGCTCGCATCCGGCCCTTCCTCTCCCAAGATGCCACCAAATGCCTTATACACTCTCTGATCATCTCCCGCCTGGACTACTGCAACCTCCTCCTCACTGGCCTTCCCCACTCTCGTCTCGATCCCCTTCGATCCGTCCTTAACGCTGCAGCTAGGCTTATTTTCCTCTTTCGCCGCTCCTCTTTTGTCTCCCCCCTCTACCTAGCCCTTCACTGGCTCCCATTCCCCTTCAGAATCCTCTTTAAGCTCCTCACACTCACCTACAAGGCCCTCGTCAACTCCACTACGCCCTACATCTCCACCCTCCTCTCTATTCATGCTCCATCCCGCCCTCTCCGTTCTGCCTCTGACCGTCGCCTCTCTTCCCCCTTACAACCTCCTCCCACGCGCGTATCCAAGACTTCGCCCGCGCTGCCCCCCTCCACTGGAACAAGCTCCCTCCCTCCATCAGAACTTCCCCTAATCTGTCCAGTTTCAAAAGGGCCCTAAAAACCTACCTTTTTCTTAAAGCCTTTCTGTCTCCCACTTAACTTCCTACCTTATCTTCTGCCTCTGTCCCCCTACTCTCCCTCTCTCCCCTGCGTCTCTCTGTCTGTCCACCCCTCCCCTTAGATTGTACGCTCCTCTGAGCAGGGCCATCTCTCCTTCTGTTTCCACCACTTCTAACTCTGCTCTCCAGCTACTTAGCCCTCCTCCTCGAGGGTCCTCCACCCCACGTCCACTCTCGCTCCCTCCTCCCCCCTGGGGGTCTCCCTGTCTTCCGCGCCCTCCTTCTTGGGCCCCGTCATTTGCGGATCCTCCCTCCCCCTTCCCCGCCCTCTCTAGCTGTGCCCTGAGCTTACTGAGTTGCTGTGTTTACTGTACTGTGCTGACTCCCATTGTATTGTAATTTTGTTTGTCTCTGTACGGCGCTGCGGATGCCTTGTGGCGCCTTATAAATAAATATTATTAATAATAATAATAATAATAACCCTCCTCTTCATCACTAGCTCTCTTCTCCTCGGCGGTGTCTTCTGCCTCGGGACCCTGGCTCTGGCCCAGCTGCCTCCTCTTCTCCTCTGCTCCTTCCTGGTTCTCCTGGATCTCCGGCCAAGCTGCCTCCACCAGATCTCCGGCCCAGCTGCCTCCACAGCACTGCTTCGTCGCTCCAGCCTCAGTCTCCCGCTGCCTGGCCTGCACGTCCGCGAGGCTAACTTCCATTCTGAATCCCCTGTCTCGAGTGTCGTTCCTCCCCTCATCGCGTGCCACTTCCGGTCTCCACCCCTGCCTTGGGCTGCCGCTGCCACCATCCAAGCCAGTGTCACCTCCTCCTCCACGCATCGCCCACGGATGTTACCGCTGTGTTCCTGACCATCAGCGATCATGCTTGCTCTCCTCTCCTGACGTCCACCTCCTGCCATGGCTCCTCTCCTGTCCTCCACTGATTCCTCCTCCACGCTCCTGCTCCCCCCATCTCATCTGATGTCCTGCTCCTCACTCGAAGCCTCCTAACTCTCCACAACAGTCTCCTTGGATCTGTGACTCTGCCTCACCCCCTCAGCTTGGCTCTTGTCTTCTTCCTGCTCCCAAGCAACTCTAGGTAACTTTTAATTTCTTGGTCCACATAACTGACTTTCTCACCGGGACTCTCCTTCATCCCCGTGGATAAACACTTTTGCCTGCTCCTTAGACTCGATTGGTACCTGTTACTATTTTACCTGATATTATCTTTACCCGTTATTATTTTTACCTGATATTATTTTTACCTGTCATTATTTTGTTTTTTCCCTTATTTTAAACTTACCTGTTACTATTATTACCTGTTATTATTCTGACCTGTTTTCATTGTCCTTATTATCTCACTGTTCTGTTGTTCCATGCCTTCCACGCCCTAATTTTGTTATTGTCTTCCATCTTGTTATTGTCTCCCTGTTATTATTCTTACCTGTTATTCACTGTCCTCATTATCTCACTGGTCTGTTACTCCTTGCCTTCCATGCCCTATTTTTTGCTATTGTCTTACATGCCCTCCATGCCTTATCTTTAATACCGTCTTACTAGGCATCTCTAACCGACCTCATCTCTTTCGCTCTTGGTGACCATTCCTTCTCCCTCCACCCTCTTTTCTGCCCTCCCTCCTCCCTTTTGTCACCCCTCCTCTCTCTCCCTACTATGCCTCCCCGCTCTTGTTCCATACCCATACTCTCCCCCTGCCCTACCTCTCCCGCTCCTCCCCGAACTCCCTCGCGCACTGCTCATCTTGATAACCTCGTCCCCATCTCTGCCTTCTCCTCTCATGTGACCTCTGGAATGCTAGATCAATCCGCAACAAACTGACTGCTATCCACGACCTCTTTTTATCCAACTTCCTTAACCTTCTTGCCATTACTGAAACCTGGCTCTTCGATTCTGACACCGCCTCCCCCGCTGCCATTTCCTATGGTGGCCTCTCCTTCACCCACTCTGCCAGACCTGGTGCCCGCCCAGGCGGTGTAGTGGGCTTCCTCCTATCCTCCACCTGTACTTTTCGTGTCATTCCCCCTGAACCCTCCCTCTCCTTCTCCTCTGTTGAAGCCCACTCCATCCGTCTTTTCTACCCCATCCATCTCTGTGTCACTGTCATCTACCGCCCCCCTGGCCCCACCTCCCACTGCCTTGACAACTTTGCTGCCTGGCTTCCTCACCATCTCTCCCCCGACCTCCCCTCCATCATCCTCAGCGACTTTAACTTCCCCATCGACAATCCCTGCTTCCAGCAAACTGCTCACCCTTTCTTCCTCCCTTGGTCTCACCCAATGGTTCTCCTCCTCTACCCATTGCCTTGGTCACTCCCTTGATCTTGTCTTCTCCTACATATGTAGTCTCTCTGACTTCTCCATCTCTCCCTTTCCTCTATCCAACCACCATCTCCTCTCCTTCTCTCTCTCCTCATCTCCTGCTCCCCTCCCCCTGCCCAAACCTACTCTGTCCATACGCAACCTCAACGCTCTTGACCCGGCCTCTCTGTCCTCCTCTCTTGATACCCTCCTTTCCCCCCTTTCCTCCCAGGCCTGCTCCAACCAGGCGGTCTCCCTCTACAATCTCACCCTCACCTCTGCTTTGTATGCGTACGCCCCTGCCCACTCCATCCACCCTCACTGCTCCAAATGCCAACCCTGGCACTCCAAATTTACCCTCTTCCTCCAAAAATGCTCCCATACCGCTGAACGCCACTGGAGAAAATCCCGCTCCCTGGCTGACTTCCTCCACTTTAAATTCATCTTTTCATCCTACAGCTCTGCCCTCTCACTCGCTAAACAATCTTTCTTTAAATCCCTCATCTCTTCCCAGTCCTCTAACCCCCGTCTTCTCTTCTCCACATTCAGCACTCTCCTGGCCCCCTCCCCTCCCCCCATCCCCTCCTCCCTGACTGCCTCCGAATTCGCCTCCTTTTTCTCCTCTAAAATTGAGGCCATCTGACTTGAAATCTCCTCCTCCACTCTCTCGTCCACCCCTCCCACTGTTCCGTCCTGCCCCCTAGCCACCTTCCCCTCCACTCCTTCCATCCCACCACGGGCTAGGAAGTCCACTCTCTCATTTCATACTCCCCCCTCTACCTGTCCCCTGGATCCCATTCCCTCCCACCTTCTTTGCTCCCTTTTCCCCACCACCTGCTCCCACCTCGCTCACCTCTTTAATATTTCCCTCTCCACCGGCATCTTCCCCTCCTCTTTCAAACATGCTCTCATATCCCCCATTCTTAAGAAACCTAATATTGACCTCACTTCTCTCTGTAACTATCACCCCATATCTCTTCTGCCCTTTCCCTCCAAAATTCTCGAGAGGCTCGTCTGCAGCCGTCTCAACTCCTACCTTTCTGAACACTCCCTCCTTGATCCTCTCCAGTCTGGTTTCCGCCACCTTCACTCCACTGAAACTGCCCTGGCTAAAGTCACCTCCTCTCTGCTAAAGCCAGGGGCCACTTCTCCCTTCTCATCCTCCTTGATCTTTCTGCAGCCTTCGACACCGTTGACCACCCCCTCCTCCGTCTCACCCCACCAGTCCTTTGGCCTCTCTGGCCCAGTCCTGTCCTGGTTCACCTCTTACCTTGCTGACCGATCCTTCTCCGTCACCACCTCTGGGTCTCTCTCCCCCCCCCGTCCACCATCAGTGCTCTGTTCTGGGACCCTTACTCTTCTCTCTATACACCTTTTTCCTGGATGAACTCATCAGCTCCTAAGGCCTCAACTACCACCTTTACGCTGAAGACACTCAACTATACCTCTCTTCTCCTGATCTCTCTCCCTCCCTATTCACTAGGGTGTCCGTCTGCCTCTCTGCCATCTCCTCCTGGATGTCCTCTCGATTCCTCAAACTTAACCCCGCCAAAACTGAACTCATAGTCTTTCCTCCCCCTTATACCTCACCCCCTTTTGACCTCTCTATCACTGTCGACAACTCCTCTATCTCCCCTGTCCCCCAACTTTGCTGCCTCAGTGTCATCCTTGACTGCTCTCTCTCCTTTGGCCTCACATTCTCTCTCTTGCTTAATGCTGTTGTTTCCAACTGCGTAACATCGCTCGTATCCGGCTCTTCCTCTACCAAGATGCCACAAAATGTCTTATTCACTACTACTGCAACCTCCTCCTAACTGGCCTCCCCCACTTTCATCTCGCTTCACTTCATTCGTTCACTAGGCTTATCTTCCTTTCTCACAGCTCTTCTTCTGACTCCCCCTCTACCTAGCCCTTCACTTCCCCTACAGAATCCTGTTCAAGCTCCTCACACTCACATACAAGGCCCTTGCCAACTCTACTGCTCCTTATATCTCCAACCTCATCTCTATTCACGCTCCATCCTGACCTCTCCGATCTGCCAATGTCCGTCGCCTCTCTTCCCCCCTGATAACCTCCTCCCACGTGCGTATCCAAGACTTCGTCCGCGCTGCCCCCTCCACTCGAACAAGCTGCCTCCCTCCATCAGAACTTCCCCTAATCTGTCCAGTTTCAAACGGGCTTTAAAAACCCACCTTTTTCTTAAAGCCTTCCAGTCTCCCACTTAACTTCCTTCCTTATCTTCTGCCTTTCCCCCTACATTCCCCTTCCCTTAATCTGCCTCCGTTCCTCCTTCTCTCCCTCTCTCCCCTGTGTCTCTCTGTCTGCCTATCCCACCCCTTAGATTGTACGCTCCTTTGAGCAGGGCCATCTCTCCTCCTGTCTCCACCACTTCTAACTCTGCTCTCCAGCTTCCTAGCCCTCCTCCTCGAGGACACTCTACCCCCTGTCCCCTCTCGCTCCCTCCTCTCCCCTCTGGGGGTCTCCCTGTCATCTGTGCCCTCCCTTTTGGGGTCCATAGTTTGCGGATCTTCCCCTCGCCCCACCCCCACCCTATCTAGCTGTGCTTTAAGCTTACTGAGTTACTGTGCTTATTGTTTACTGTACTGTGCTGTCTCACCTCGTATTATTTTCGTTTGTCCCTGTACGGCGCTACGGACACCTAGTGGCGCCCTATAAATAAAAATTAATAATAATAACAATAACCCTCATTAAAATTACTATTTGACTACACGTTTGAGGTGTGCCTTCCCCAGTAAGTATTTCTTTCTCTCTTCTGTTTCTCAGAAAACTATGAATTCATACTACAGGAAGCAGCACCCTCATTAGCAGATTTCTTTAAGAATATTATTCTACTACAAGTTAGACATCACTATCTTGTTTGGGCCACTCTGTGTCAATCATTTGTTACATATAATGGATTAAAGGACTCTAGTGCGGAAGAAAATTCTCTTTGCATCACCGAATCAGGGAGTTTTCATTGCAGGAGAGTTAAAGGACCAGTGGAGCAAGGTAAGACCAGTAAGTACAGCAGGAGGGGGCCTCGCTTACTAGGGCACTCTGCCCATTACTTCTTAAAATGAAGCTCAATAGTAAAAATAGCAAAAGGATGCATAAGGATCAGGGTAAGAGGTTGGTTGTTGAGGAGGAGGTAGTGTGTTGTGCCAACACAGCGTTTCTCAGAGATATAAGGAAAACGGTTAAGGGTAGAATTGATGAAGGAAGAATGGTTGACATATTCACCATTACAGGTAGAGCTAAAGAGGAATTGCTGGAGGTAAAAGGAAGAGGCGGAGTAGTCAAGTATGATTACAGGAGCTATGTCAACTGGTGGTGGTGTTAGTGCTAATGTTTACCACCTGTTACTTCGAGACCAGGCCTGAGGAGCACATGAATATTATCAAATATAAGTACAAGATTCAAGGCATGTGCATGAAGTCCAAGGGGACGATGTGGAGGAGGTATGATGGGCACCAAAGAAGGGAATGCAACAGAAATAAAGGCTCCAGTTGAGTTATTCAGTTAGGACGGATGTTCACACCTTTACAGAATACCCCCCCCCCCACCTCCATGCAAGGTTTGATATTGTTTCCCATTGTCCCATTGAGGTGGTGTCCAAGAAAGAGCTAGGCAAATTGTGATTAATTCAGCACCGGTCCTATCCAGCACATCGGTCAGTTAATGACACTATAGTCCCCCAGGATTGCTGGGTAGAGTGCCAATCATTTGAGGAGGCTATAGAGATTATTAAACGTTAAATGGTGAATGCTTTAATGGCTAAAATTGCTATGGAATTCAGTGGTGCACGCAGGGGGGATTTCTGGGTTTCCAGAAACCCCCCTCCTCCGCTAACTATGTGCCCACCATAGTGGCACTCTCCTATACAGCAGCCGCGGCGCTGTCAAAGAAGCGTCCGCAGCGGTGCTGTATTGTATACAGCACCGCCGCAAACGCTTCTTTGACAGCGCCGCGGCTGCTGTATAGGACAGCGCTGCCGAATCGGAGCTTCTGTGCATGCGGCTCTCTCGCGTGTTTTTTTTTTTTTTTTGGGGGGGGGGGGGGGGGGGGGTCAGGGGGGAACCCCCCCTCTGACAATCCTGCGTGCGCCCCTGGGAATTGGCCTCCTCCTGTTGCATCCGTAAGTATTTAAAATTCATGAGATTTAAACTACCAGATGAGTGCGCATGCGCATAGGGTGTTGTAGGTTGCCAGAAGGCAAGGTTCTTAAATTGAGGGATCATTTGGACATGTTTGACGGTTCCAGTAAGGCTACCTTGATGAGAGTCCAATCAGTATTAAGCTTGATTAATTTTGCTTTTAGGGTCATGCCCATGGGCAGGATTTTCTGAAGAAAGCTCAAAATAACAAGTATGGGTGTGCTTCATTCAGTTTAGTTATCTAGGTAAAGAGAATTTGAAAGTTTGGCAAGTTTATGTCCAGCATTTTAATGGGATTTGCTTGTTGGTCCCTACCCCGTTGATGAATCATGACCTAAAGCTATTTACTGACGTAGCTGGGTTCAGAGGTTTTTTGGGTTTATCTTTGTTAGGAACTCCTTCAGTCAGCACGACAGAACCCGGAATCTGCTCCGATGTCTGGTGTTCACTGGAGCCCCTAGTGGTGGGGACAGACTTGGCTGCAGACAACCGGAGGGTCGTGTAGTGTGCACTGACTGGGGAGAACCCAGAGGCAGCGTGGTAGAACACAGCGATGTGAGGTCCAGGCAAAAGGTCAAGGGCCGGCAGCAGACAGGGATATCAGAAAACGAAGTAGTCAGGGGTAGTCAGGGGTCACAGGCAACACAACGAAGTCCAAAAACAAGCCAGGGGTCATACACAGGAAATCCAATAATAGAGTAAACACAGGAGCAGGGAAACAGGAACAGGAGCCTAGCTAAACAGGAAGCTATAACTGGCAATGAGGCTCTGTCCTCACTGCCTTAAGTAGCAAGGGGAGCCAATAGGAGTGAGTGCCAGTGAGACCCCTCCCTACTGCACTAATCTCAGAGAATAGGCCATACAGAAACAGGAGAACAGAATAATCAATTCTATCAGAGCCAGGTATGGTAACTTCGTAGCCAAGACTCCAACACAGAATCTATGCACAAAAAACAAAACAAGAAGTTACCTTTTACTGCGCGCATGCGCCCGGGTGTCAGACCGCTGGCCGGGCGCTGCGGCCTCCGGATTACAGCGTCCCGGTTGTTGCCTAGGCAACCGGGACGTCAGAGGCGGAAGTGAGACCCCGGTCGTCATGGAGACGGCCGGGGCGTCTGAGAGAGCCGGAAGCGAGCCGCGGCGGCCCGTCGGGGAGCCGCGGCTCGTAACAGTACCCCCCCTTGAGGAGGGGTCAATGCACCCCGACTTCCAGGTTTCCCAGGATACTTTTTAAAAAAGTCTTTAATGAGTTGGTTAGCATGTAGATGCTTCTGCGGTACCCAAGACCGTTCCTCCGGGCCATAGCCTTTCCAGTGGACCAAAAAGTGGAGTTGACTTTGCACCTTTTTGGAGTCTAGGATCTTTTCAACAATGAACTCTTGGTGTCCTCTGACTGAGACAGGACGAGGTCTGTGCAATTGACGTGGTCTGAATTTATGTGAACATGTAACTGCTTTCAACAAGGAACAATGGAATGTGTTAGGAATCTTGAGTGAAGGAGGAAGTTTCAACTTGAAAGCCACGGGATTAATCTGTTTAATGATGGAGAAGGGTCCAATAAACCTAGGACCTAACTTCCTACAAGGTTGCTTAAGTTTAATGTTGCGGGTAGACAGCCACACCTTGTCCCCGACCTTGAAAGGACACGGTCCACGATGCTGATCAGCATAATATTTAGACTTAAATGAAGCTTGATTGAGGGCAAGGTGAACCTTTCTCCATATCCGGCACAGATAAGAAATCGAAGAACTAGATTTGGCTTGATTCGAGACTTCCAGCGAGTTGGACCGAGGATGGAATCCGAAGTTACAGAAGAATGGCGATACCAGAGTAGATGAATGGCACGAGTTGTTGTAGGCGATCTCTGCCCATGGAAGCAAAGCAGCCCAATCACTATGGCATTTAGTTACATATAAACGGAGAAATTGCTCAAGGGATTGATTAACCCTCTCCGTTTGTCCGTTGGATTGTGGGTGATACCCCGAAGATAGACAGAGTTTAATTCCTAATTGGGCACAGAATGCTCTCCAGAATGTGGCTACAAATTGGGAGCCGCGGTCAGAGACAATATTAACAGGAAGTCCATGGAGCTTGAAAATGTGCTGAATGAATAGGGATGCCAAGGTTTTAGCACATGGCAATCCTACGAGAGGGATGAAATGTGCCATCTTACTAAATCTGTCTACTATCACCCAGATGGTGTTAAAGCTGGATGAGCGTGGTAATTCTACGATGAAGTCCATCGATATGTGGGTCCAGGGTCTCGTTGGAACGGATAGTGGCATAAGAGGTCCGGCAGGACGTCTGCGAGAAGATTTATTCCTGGCACAGGTTTCACAGGATAACACAAACTCTTTGGTATCGGCTGCCAAGGAAGGCCACCAGACGGAACGAGACAGCAGTTCCAATGTCTTGGATACTCCAGGGTGACCTGAGGTTTTATTATCATGACATTCAGTGAAGACCGTCCTCCTCAGATAAGCTGGTACGAATAATTTACCCCTGGGAGTAGCTGATGGTGCCAACTGTTGGAGACCCCGGAGGGTTGTGCCAAGATCCTGAGTTAGGCCAAGGACTACTTTGGATGCCGGAATAATGAAAGCGGTTTCAGTGAGGGAAGGATGAGAGGCGATGAAACTGCGAGACAAGGCGTCTGCCTTAATGTTCTTGGATCCGGGCCGGAACGTAATTGTAAAGTTGAAACGGGAGAAGAAAAGGACCCACCGGGCTTGCCTGGAGTTCACAATTTTAGCAGATTGAATATACTGTAGATTTTTGTGGTCAGTATATACTGTAACCACATGATTAGCTCCCTCTAGCCAGTGGCGCCACTCTTCAAATGCCCACTTGATAGCTAGCAATTCTCTATTCCCAACGTCATAGTGGGTCTCAGCGGAGGAAAATTTTCTGGAAAAAAAGGCACAGGGATGCAAACAGTGATCAGTGATATCTTTCTGGGAAAGGATCGCACCTGCCCCGACGTCAGAGGCATCCACTTCGAGAACAAACGGTAATTCCGGATTGGGGTGTCGGAGGACAGGTGCAGAGATGAAGGCCTCTTTTAACTTTTGAAAGGACGTCAAGGCCGTAGGGGACCAATTAACAGTATCAGCCCCTTTACGTGTAAGGGCTGTGATCGGAGCCACCAATACAGAGAATGACTGGATGAATCGCCTATAATAATTAGCGAATCCTAAAAACCTCTGAATGGCTTTAAGATTGCTAGGCCGGATCCAATCGAGAACTGCCTGTACTTTACTCGGATCCATGGAGAAGCCACGAGGTGAGATGACGTATCCGAGGAACGTGACCTGAGTGACTTCAAACTCGCATTTCTCGAGTTTAGCGAAGAGGCAGTGCTGGCGGAGTTTCAGAAGTACCTGTTTGACATGAGTACGGTGTTGCTCCAGTGATTGGGAATAAATCAAAATGTCGTCAAGATAAACTACAACGAATCTCCCCAGGAATTCTCGCAGGACATCGTTAATAAAATCTTGGAACACTGCGGGGGCGTTACATAGGCCGAAGGGCATGACCCGATATTCATAATGGCCTGAGTGAGTATTGAAGGCCGTCTTCCACTCGTCGCCCTTTTTTATTCGAACCAGATTATATGCCCCCCGCAGATCGATCTTGGAGAATATCGTGGCTAATTTGAGCTGATCAAAAAGTACGGAGATGAGTGGCAACGGGTAAGTATTCTTCACGGTAATCCCATTTAGACCCCTATAGTCTATGCACGGCCGGAGGCTTCCATCTTTTTTTGCCACAAAGAAGAAGCCCGCTCCTACGGGTGATTTGGAGGGTTGAATGAATCCCTTACGTAGGTTTTCCTCCACATAGTCATCCATAGACTTAGTTTCAGGAATAGACAAGGCATATAATCTTCCCTTAGGAAGCTTGGCATCTGGAACCAAATCAATGGAGCAATCGTAGCTACGGTGTGGGGGTAGAGCGTCTGCTTCTTTTTTCGAGAATACGTCGTGGAATTCACGATAAGGCAATGGAAGAGATTCAGGGCTAGGCTGAACAATCCGGAGAGGAAGAGCAAGACAGGTTGAGGAACAAGCCTTACTCCATCGTATGATCTCCCCCGTGCTCCAATCTATGTGAGGGTTGTGAAGTTGAAGCCAGGGATGTCCGAGGATCAATGGTATGGAGGAACAGGGAATTAGAAAGAACGAGAGGACTTCGGAATGGAGAGCTCCCACCGTAAGCTGCAGAGGTGGTGTTTGATATGAGACCCTTCCGTCAGTTAACGGTTTACCGTCCAGACCGCAGACCGTGATTTCTGAGTCTAAGTTTACGGACGGAATACCAAGTCTCTTGGCAAAGTTTATATCCAAAAAATTTCCAGCTGCCCCGCTGTCAAGAAAGGCAGGGATAGAAACGGATCGATTACCATACATGATCCGAGCAGGGATTAAGACCGAATTCTTGGAAGAGACCATCTGGAGACCTAGGCGTACCTCCTCCTTTACTCCTAGGCCTGGTCTTTTCCCGCCTTGTTAGGGCAGCTACGCAGGAGATGGCCTTTATTGCCACAATAGAGACATAGCCCCAGTGACCGGCGCCTGGATTTCTTCTCAGGGGACAGGCGATAAGCCCCTAACTGCATGGGCTCCGGTAAATCCTGAGGAACAGAGTAGACGGCTGGAGAGGGCCAGGATGGTGAGGCGGCCTCCTTTTCGGACCTTCTTTCCTTGATCCTGCGGTCAATTTTAATAACTAGTTGCATTAAGGCCTCCAAGGAAGATGATGAAGGATATTGGACTAAGGAGTCCTTTATCTGCTCCGAGAGCCCAAGCCGGAACTGACTCCGTAGTGCGGGGTCATTCCACTGACTGTCGACCGACCAACGTCGGAACTCGGCACAATATTCTTCCGCTGTCCGCCTCCCCTGTTTCAGCGCTCTTAGGTGGGACTCAGCCGAGGCCACCCTATCTGGGTCATCATATAAGAGACCAAGTGCGTTGAAGAAAGCGTCTACGGACTGTAGAGCTGGATCCACAGGAGTCAGACTGAACGCCCAGGATTGGGGATCGCCTTGGAGTAAGGAGATGACAATGCCGACCCTCTGTTGCTCCGAGCCCGAGGAGCGGGGCCTGAGACGAAAATACAGCTTGCAGCCCTCCTTAAAATTTCGGAATAAGGTTCTATCTCCAGAGAACCGGTCCGGAAGATTTAACTTTGGCTCAGGTGCCGGAGTTGCTTGTGAGGCCTTGGCGGCTTCTTCCTGAGCAGAAAGCCTGAGTGAAAGATCCTGAACCATCTGCGAGACGACTTGGATCTGCCCTGCTAGGACCTGAGCTGGACTGGGTTCCATCAGTGGAGAATAGGATCGTTATTTATTTGGGCCAGTTATAATGTTAGGAACTCCTTCAGTCAGCACGACAGAACCCGGAATCTGCTCCGATGTCTGGTGTTCACTGGAGCCCCTAGTGGTGGGGACAGACTTGGCTGCAGACAACCGGAGGGTCGTGTAGTGTGCACTGACTGGGGAGAACCCAGAGGCAGCGTGGTAGAACACAGCGATGTGAGGTCCAGGCAAAAGGTCAAGGGCCGGCAGCAGACAGGGATATCAGAAAACGAGCCGTAGTCAGGGGTCACAGGCAACACAACGAAGTCCAAAAACAAGCCAGGGGTCATACACAGGAAATCCAATAATAGAGTAAACACAGGAGCAGGGAAACAGGAACAGGAGCCTAGCTAAACAGGAAGCTATAACTGGCAATGAGGCTCTGTCCTCACTGCCTTAAGTAGCAAGAGGAGCCAATAGGAGTGAGTGCCAGTGAGACCCCTCCCTACTGCACTAATCTCAGAGAATAGGCCATACAGAAACAGGAGAACAGAATAATCAATTCTATCAGAGCCAGGTATGGTAACTTCCTAGCCAAGACTCCAACACAGAATCTATGCACAAAAAACAAAACAAGAAGTTACCTTTTACTGCGCGCATGCGCCCGGGTGTCAGACCGCTGGCCGGGCGCTGCGGCCTCCGGATTACAGCGTCCCGGTTGTTGCCTAGGCAACCGGGACGTCAGAGGCGGAAGTGAGACCCCGGTCGTCATGGAGACGGCCGGGGCGTCTGAGAGAGCCGGAAGCGAGCCGCGGCGGCCCGTCGGGGAGCCGCGGCTCGTAACAATCTTGAGGTTGACTGGTGCACCTAGCATTGGCAGGAAAAGGGGCTCACAGAAAACTTTGCGAGAGCTCTTTCCAATTGTTGTGGCCGTTGAGCTGTGTGGTGATAACTTTAAAAATATGAGCAATGTTTTTTGGTGTGATTATCTCGGGGTTATGCAGGTGATTAATAATCAATGGGCCTCATCCCCACCGGTAATAAGGTTGTATTGAAATTCCTGTGTCCCTGGGCTTGACAATACCATAGCTGATGCATTATCGCTATTTAACTGGGTCAGGTTTAAGTAATTGGTATCAGTGGCTAAAAGTAATGCAACGTCATGCCCTTCTTATGTTTGGCAAATTATAAAGATGGCATAAAAGGCCTGTGTCATGCCTGAGGATCTGTCTGTACCCAGACTGGGTTGTGTCTCTGGAGTTAGGCTGGTTACTACATACACAAAGCTAGGTGGTCTGATTATGTTCCTTTGCATGTAAATGGAAGGACTGGTACAGGTGGTGATAGACTGCAAAGGAGACCAGGCAGAAACTGGATTGCTGGAATCTGAATGGAACCGGACTGCTGAAACTGGAATGGAACCAGAATGCTGGAACCCGAAAGCTGAACTGGAATGCTGGAACGGGAATGGAGCAGGAATGTAACTGGAATGCTGGAACTGGACTAAAGCCGGAATGCAGACTGCACTGTCTGCGCTAGAACAATAGAAAAGAATGCAGATTTTTGCGAACCAAGTTGACGTTTGATAACACAATGTTGCACTGGCAACAGGTAAGGGCTCCAGGAAGACCTTTTATGCGAGTTGTTGTTTCCTAATTGGAGACTGCGGTCAACTGGGATAAAGTAGTACTCTAGGTTGCTGGGATGGATCAGGTGACTAGATCCAAGATGGCAGCTCCTGGGTTTTGGAAGGAAATCTGGAGTGGAGACTGCTATCCCCTGATTGGCTGAGAGGAATGTGTGACCAAATCCAAGATGGCAGTGCCCATACACTGATTCTAGAGGGATCTCTGGAGTGGAGACAGGCTGGGCAGCATCTTGCAGAGAGATCTAAAACCAGCAAAGCCTGAGAACCACTGGAACAGCTTAGAAGGACAGCAGAGGGTTGAGTGACAGGACCTGAGAGCCTGGTGTGTGACAGTCTGACCAGGAAGGCATTGGCCCCTGCCACCATGGAGCGGTATTGGGAGGCCTGGAATCAATTTGAGAAGTTCAGGAATGTGATTGCAATTGAGGTAATATGCAGGAACAGTGTCTAAGGAATGTTGTATCTGTAAGTACTGTGACTCCCTAGTTGAAGAGAAGTGCATCCAGCGATGCCAGTCCAATAGCAATCTGGATCATTAATCATTAATAACCAGGAATAGTGATTGAAATCATAGACGAGGGCATATGAACAAACATAGGAGAGTACTCGTTGGAAAAGTTTCTCTAGGTTATTGTCAAAATGTTATCCATGCTAAAACTTGTCTTGAGCAGATGCAGACAATAGGAATGGGGAGTTTTCTCAAAACTTTATGTAATATTATCAATGATCGTACTGTACCTTATGTCCTCCCAGATGATGTGCATTATGTTTGTGGAAGGAACCTACTCCTGGTTAACTCCGAGTTCCAAGGGTTTATGTTTTCTAGGAAAATTGGTTCCTGAGGTTATGACCATTACACATGATGAGATGATAGATATCCATAGGACTACATCACCTCCATATGAACACACACAGTATGAACATCGCTGCAAAAGAAATATGATTCCTGGTGAAGAACATGTAGCTACAAAGTTAATTAGTTAAACTACTGGCTTCCAAATTATAGTTGCATTAAATCCCACCAGGATCGCTCAGGGAACTTTAAATTTTAGGTATATTCAAGACCTGGCTAAATTGAGAGACAATATCGCCGAGATGTATGATGACACTTTCAGGTACATGGGTAAGGAGCTACTGGCTTATAAAAAGGAGTTAGTGCAACATAGACTGGTGTTAAATTATCTCACATCTATTACTGATGGATATTGTGTGACTTTGGCCACAAACTTTGGTGTCAAATGTTGCTCATACATTACCAATATTACTGACGACCCCAAAGAAGTTATTGACTGGAAATGGACGAAATCTTTCAATTAAAATGGGAATTTCGGAAGAACCATAATTCTTCACTGTACAAGATAGGAGATAAGGTAGCAGGATGGTTCTCGTGGTTGAATCCTGCAAAATGGTTCTCAGGTCTAGGGGAGTGGGTACAGGGAATGGTTGCTAGTATAGGTAAGCTCCTTTTTCTTATATTTGGTGTCACCTTAGTAATTTGCTTATGTGTAAGATGTGTTCCTACTATGTTGAAGTGTGGAAAACGTTCTACTGAGGTAAACACTGAAAATGAAACTGTAATGATGATGAGAGGTACAGGTATCAAGGTTAACAAAGAACTGCATTATAATCCTGAAATAGAAAGCATAATTAGGTGATAGTTTTGTGCAATATCAAAGGGTGGAGCTGTTGAAGTCAAATAATTGGATGTAGTCGTTTCAAATTATAATATCCATCAATTTGGTTGTCTTTGTCTGAAAATATGCAAATAGCATATGCGAATACACACATTTACACTTACACATTCACTTGTAAATAGTTCACCTTAAAATAGTTCCAACACACAGTCGTTTATAATGAAACTTAATAGAGTTAATAGTTAAATATAATAATGTTAAAAGCCCTTTATTGAGATCTAAGGTTCAGCATACAGGAAACATATCATGTTTAGTAACATTTTAGCCCTCTATTTATCCTCAGACATCTGTTTCTATCGGCTAAGAGATCACACCTTGTATGCTAGTTAGGGATGATAGGGAATTAATGATCAGAATGGTCTTGTTTGTGTAATGCAATAGACCAGTTTGAACCATCTTTTCCGCAGATGATACGTATGCAGCTGTTGGAGAGTTGACCCCCACCCTTGGAGGGCATCATTTGAACTGACCTATGACCTGCATTATATGGGAAGCCTGAACCAATGGAAACATGCCAAGTCATCTCTACTGTTTTCAATGTAACACCAACTGTATATAAACTGGGATCTGGGACTATCATACAGTCTTCTTGACCACAGACTTCAGGATTGAATGACTGTATGCTGGATCCAGAGCGTGTATGTAATCGGCTGTACTTATTTTATTAATTTTTATTCTTTTGCTTCTTGCTATTAAATCACTTTGTGAGTTGGAACCACACTATACGAAGTGGACAATTTTCAGTCTGAGGAAGAAATTCTTGGGCCCAACCATGACACCACAAAGCGGAGCCAGCCCAATTTCAGCCTCAATGAAGTGGAGCTGCTATTGCAGCTTGCGGTGGATAGGCTGCACCATATTACCCACCAGCTATTGGCAGGAGCAAAGCAAAGCATCTGGGAACAGATCACAGAGCAGGTCAACGCCGTAACTCCCATCCGCAGAACAGTTTTTGGAATAAAAAAGAGCTGGGTAAGCTATCATTCTCAAAAACAATTTTATGGCCAAAAAACAATGTAAATGTACACCTTCTTAAAACATCTTTTGTGCAAAAATGTTATTTGTAGATTTTTAAATTATCTGTCCATAACTAATAACAAACATTATTCTGCCAGTGTATTTCTCTGTATTAAATATGTAACTTTTTTTGAATAACAATTTTTATATCTCTATGTATGTCTGCTCCAGTAAATTTTCTATAATTTACTATAATAATCATTTCAAACAGGTGGGGGGATTTCAAAAGGTGCCTCAAAGAAAAACTCATTGACATCACAGACATGCAAGGGGGAATGATGGTGGACTCATGGATCTTTGGATCTGAAACCTTTGCAGTACACAAAGTTGGCTTGCATTGATGAACAACAAGCCCAGGGGGTTGGATGGATTGATACA
Organism: Mixophyes fleayi; assembly: GCF_038048845.1. Classification (NCBI taxonomy): domain Eukaryota; kingdom Metazoa; phylum Chordata; class Amphibia; order Anura; family Limnodynastidae; genus Mixophyes; species Mixophyes fleayi. The sequence goes on from NC_134405.1 coordinate 158,953,095, forward strand.
TCTGAAAGGCTCCTGCCTGCAACAGAACCATCAAGTAATTTAACATCATCTCACACTATAAATATTAATTAGCATAAATAATGAATGCAAATGAAAACTTGCATTATAAACGCATCATAGGGTAAAAAAAATCAAATATATACAGTTTAATATGCATTCTGTGCTTATCCATTGAAACAAACACAATTAAATTGATTGGATACATCAACATGATCAACATTTATTTATATAGCGCGCCAGCAAATTTCGTAGCACTTTACAGTTGGGACCAAACACAACAAAACAATACTGGGTAATACAGACAGACAGAGCGGTAAGAGGGTTCTGCCAGCAAGCAAACAATCTATATGACAATGGGAGTTTGAAACATGAGGTTAAGTGCTACATATTGCATATTTGTCCAGCCAGATTGCAAAGGTAAGAAGTGCTTAATAGGCTATATGATCCAGTCACACAGCAATGTTGGTCACAGGGTGGCTGTCTTGTGTTAACTGTGTAAAGGGTGGTAATAGGTTGACCTTAGGGAGGTTAAGAGGGTGTTTGAAGAATTTTATAGCAGAAATAGAAATATCAGGTAGGTAACTTCTGTTGAACTTTAATAATTGGATAAAAGTGGTAATCAATATTTTCTGTACACTAATATTGGTTGTGATGCGATTAGTATGCAATCACATAATTATTTTACCAAATACCAACATGTAAATAAGTTTAATCTATTTACATTAGTTAATATAAAATATAATGTGGTGAAAAAGTTAATTAATGATTCCAATATATAAATTACATCAAGCTTGGTCTCATTCTGTTCACAATCGCATAAGAACATTTACAGTATTATTTATGCACCATTTGCACATTGCGAACGCAAGTGCTAACTGACATTACTTTTCATATAACAAATGGCAACTCCAAAGAGGTCATAAAGGACCGGTTTATACAGGTCTAGAGGCAGGTGCCTGAGGAAGAACAGCGACTCACCTCAAAGAAAAATGACCAGAGGAATCAACCAATGGCACGTCAAGTTCTTGAGAGGTCATGTCTCATAGACCTATGAATGTGGACTTTAATACTGTAACTGTGTATCTTTGTGATGTCACTGCGTTTTACAATTGTACAGCGTTTAAATTGTTCAACTCTTTGGAAACCAGAGTGTTCTGATTGAAGCTTGTGTTGGAGTCAACAGGCGCAAGTGTTTGTATGCCAAATTTTGTCTTGTAATACCTTGCAAATAAATCCTTTGTGCTTTGAAACCATAGCGATCGCATCTGAGAATCTTTATTGCAAATGATAGATACAGACATAACACTTCTGTTGGTCAGTGGGAATATTATTAACTCTGTTTTTGAAAGATTGAGTATGAGTTGTTATTATTATTATTATTATTATTATTATTACCATTTATTTATATATGGTTAGCGAGTGGACATCCAAGATGAAATGGCAGAAAGACCATCAGTATCATGGGCCAACACACATGGTGAGAGATCAGGAGAGGATAGATAAATCTGTATATCCGTATAAAGATGATACTGAAATCCAAAGGAGCTTACTAGCTTTCCAACAGAAGGGGCATAGAAAGAGAAGAGTAGATGACGAAGGACTGAGTCTTGTGGAAGAGTGCCAGAGTGAAGAGGAAAAAGGAGATCGAAACCATCAGCCAGAGCAGCTAATCTCCCCATCTCGTGAAGGTGAGCAGCTGACAACAAAACAATGAATCCTGCAGAAAATGCAAGGATCAAGTTATCGTGTTGAAAATATTAAGGAAACAATATGCATTTTAAGGATTGCATGTTAAAATAATACAAGCATTGGAAGGCATTTGGTGAACCCTGGCCTAAAATAATCTTACTTTAGCTGAGTCCTGTCCCACCAGAGCCTGTTTAAACAACTGCTTCAAGGGAGCCAGAGGTTGTAATACCTGCCTCTAAGCTTCTACCATACCACTGCTTAAAAATATATGTATTGCTTGATTATTTTTGTCACATTATTGTAAGCATAAAACATTTTTACATTAAAAAACATACTTGCATGAAAACTAATTATTAAGCACATATTCTTTGAATGAGGCATAGTCCCGAGACTCTAGAGGACCTTCTGTGATGTGGTTTCCATCCTGGCCATCAACCTTAGCCTCTACTTCCCATGGAACCCCACTGCAGATGACAATAATATGACACACAAAGCTATCATGTCACACACATATACGAGAAATACATAAATGCTCCGCCTGCCTGGTTAACGCAAGGGAAACAGGCTTTTAAAAATCTAAGGACTTGGTTAAGATATGTGCAGAATCTAAAGCAGGACAACTAAAGCAAGACTGGGAAATTTATGCCGCAACACCCACAGTGGTCTGGAGTGACCCAGATGCACAAAAATGTAACAGAGCCACCAGTTTGGTCAGCAGTGATGTTCCTGTTGGGATGTTGTGCCGAGGCTCCAAATCACTCTGCATAATGTGCAGAGTGTCCATGATGACATGAGGTGGAAAGTGACAGCAAAGTAGCACCTCAGCAACTGACATCTCAAAGAGCCGGCAACGTTTTTCAGTTTTTGAAGGAGGCCCTGTCTGCCACCCTTCAGATTGATAAGCTCAGCTACATGTTGCTATGTGTGAGAAAGATGGGAAATTTTAAAATATTAACTTTTCAACGTATTTTATTGTCATATACTTTAATACAAAAAGGACCGCTAAAGTAAAAAAAATAAAAAATTGTTTTGTGTTCATTTTATGCGTACGTTTGCATCAAAGGAATAGAAAATAAAACTTAAATGCGAACATACACAAACTGTCAGAAGAGAAATCATTATAGTTAGTACAGGTTTGCTGTGCTAGCTACTGAGATGCATGCATCAAAGGTAGCAAACAAAGACAAACTTTTCACATACATTCTAAACAGTGATTAACTGGTGTTGCAGTTCTCCGAAAAAATAATACGGCACACCCCTGGCACCTGCCACCATGAGAGCCATGGTGGCAGGTGGCAGGCGTATTTTGCAATCATCCAATCTGAATCAGAGAAGTAATGCCATGTTGGTCATCACTGTCCTCCAGCATATACAACTGCAATATAGAAGGTGCAAAAGATATGGCAGAAAACATGCAGAACTTGACGCACAGGACATGAATTAGTCGTATATGCGTGAACATATGCTTACTATACATGGCCTACATTAGTCTGCACTTTCCCTCCCCTGTTCCGCACCTACAGTCAGGTCGAAAATGTGTTGCCAGTATAGCATTAAGTTATACTAATTACTATGTAAAACAAAGCAGTGGTGAACAGATTAAGTACACCACTGTTTGTATTTTATATAGATCATTTTATATAGATCATGCACAATAAACCATACCCAAGTTACACTTTAATGTTGTTATGGAAACATGTTTCTATCTACCAATAGGTTCATAAAGAAAGTTTGTCTTCTATTACATCAAGCTCTTGAGTTAATTGTACTTTGGCATAAAAGGGATCTATAATTTTGTTATGCTTGGTAGAACAAACTGTTTCATGGTTGTTGAATGTAGAATAGCCGTCAATCTAACAGGAAGGTTTTTAGTGATGTTAAATACTTTTGTGTCAAAAAAGACAAAAGTATTATAGGAGTGATACCTTTATTGGCTAACCAAAAAAAAATAATTATATTTTCAGGCTTTCAGAGCACAGAGGTCCCTTCATCAGGCAAGTTTACAAATGAATGACTGAGAAAAAGGCACAACATTTACGAGCTGTTACATCAAGAAATTTGTACAGGGGGGGGGGGGGGATATATCATTAAGATAAGCTAAAGTAATAAACATGAGGTTTTCGTTATGGATGGAAGAGTGCAAACCTCTGAACTCAAAGGACTTTTACTCTTCCATGCATAACGAAAACCTCTTTTTTATTACTTTAGCTAATCTTGATGATGCATCTCCCCCCCTGTACAAATTTCTTGATGTAACAGCTCTTAAATGTTGTGCCTTTTTCTCAATGCTTTTGTCTTTTTTGACACAAAAGTATTTAACATCACATAGATTTTCCTGGCTAACACAGTACTGCAATAATAATAAAAAAATATTTTTCCAAACATTAGGATAATTATAGGAATGTAAATTGGGGTTGACAACTGTGATAAAAGAAGAATGAAGAATGTGTTCTGGATTATGTAAGATAGTAGGGCATTAGTTTAGTCACTCCTAACAACTGGTACCATGTGACAAGAATATGCGGTTGTAAAGGAATATTTTGTATAATCCACTAGATGGCGATATATACTGACTAACGATGAAGCTACTGTATAAATCAAGTCTAGGGAACCATTTCACTCGAGTGTTGTTATTAATATTATTTGTTAATTTTTTGTTATTATTTTACATAATAACATGACACAACATAAAAATATACATATGAAGTGAAGGTATATATAAATATATTTTGTGTTTATACCTTGCATGTTATTTCTGATAATTAATATATTATCCCAGATCCAGTGAAAGAATGTAACACTTAATCAGGAAAGAGCTGTCACTGATAGATAATACTATGTGGTGTAAAATACATAAAGTTTAATTGTGTTATTTTGTTGCCTTTACTTTATATTGTAAAAGTGATATTAATATATGTATAAACTCCTGTTCAGAGGAAACAGTAATATATGTAATATAATAGATTGTACGCTCCTTCAAGCAGGGTCTTCTCTTCTATTGTCTTCACCACTTTTACTCTGCTCGCCAGCTACCTAGCCTTACTCCTTGAGGACCCTCTTCCCCCATCCCCTCTCGCTTCCTCCTCTTCCCCTGGGGGTCTCCCTCTAATCCGTGCCCTCCCTCCTTGGTGCCGTTGTTGGCTGACCTTCCCCTGCCCCTCTAGCTGTGCCTTGAGCTCACTGAGTTACTGTGATTATTGTTTACTGTTCTGTGCCGTCTCTCCTCGTATTGTTATTTTGTTTGTCTCTGTACGGCGCCGCGGACACCTAGTGGCGCCTTATAAATAAAAATTATTAATAATAATACTAACAGTAATGATAGTAATATCTGAAACAGTAAATTCATCTGTTCGGTAAATTTGCATAGTATATGCTAATACAAGGAGAAGGGAAAAGGGCACCTGATAGTGTAGTATTTAAGGGAAGATATCCCAAAAACCAAGTAGATGTAGTTTATATACATGACAGAAATAGAGGTAATCAGAGCTCATCAGTCACAAAATACTTGACTTGTCAGCTTCACACCTCATCTACTTTCTCCAGTCATATGTGAACATAGAAACAAGAAATGATAACCAACAATAGTGCAGTAACATAAATTCACCACTGAGTGATATAAAGCTATAACCACTATAGATCTGCATACCAGAAAAAGGTATTGAAAAGGCTTATCTGTAACAGGTTCTTGTTCATATAGAACTGCTTATCAGGATCTCTCCGTCACCCAATATGGAAGAAAAACAATCCCATATGGTGTATTATTTTATGTATAAACAAGGTTTAATATAAATACACAACGTCCACTCACAATTTACAAAAGAAAACAATGCTTATCTGTAATTCTATATAGTGGACTCCATTAGTCTCTGATAACAGTTGATCTACCTGATGAAGTCATTATAGACAAAAAGCATTGAGGACATCCGACCACTCTGTATGCTTGTACCTGTATCTCTACTGTGATTCACATACCAGCAGAAGTAAGTCTTTGTGTTCTAAACCTCTGGAGTGGCAACTGTTAACAGAGACTAATGTGGAGTCCAGTATATAGAGTTCCCAATGGACTTGCATTTTCCATACCACAAATTCTAAATTTCCACTTCAACCACTATTTAGCCAGGAGAGAGTCTGAGGTGTCACCGGAGACACCAAGAAATCTCCCCTATTTTCATTACCAATAGCTCCAATGTAAACTGATTCTAATACTACCTAATATAAGACTAAATGGCCAATTGAATCCAACTTGATAAATACTTCACTTTTCACATCTAGTGTTCCATTTATCTTGTCAGATGTGTCACCCATGTCAATTAAATTGAATGCTCGCCACCCCTTGTCTAAAAAGTGTAGGATTTGATGAGCAGGAAAGTTGAAGTGTTGATACACCAGCTGTATTGCTTCAACTATTGAGCAACTGCTTCCAGCTACAGTGGAACTAACTGTTCCAGCATCCACAGGCAGCCAGTGACTAGGAGGGCATGCTGGTGCTGGATGAACCACAGCAAGAATAACATATTTTAAAGTATGCTTAAATATTTTATAAAACACTCCTCAACCCTTTGTCAACTACATTATTATACAAAAAAATCTTCACTATTTGTTCTTCAGTATTCTTTGCAATCCAATGGGAAATTATTCTGCTTTTGCAATCCAAATTGAGAAATAAGCCCACAAAAAGCCAACACAACTGCTCACTGCAAATAGTACTCTTGGGAAAATATTGATTGTAGTAGGATAAGATTCTATACAGTTCTATAGGTTTGTTATGAAGCTGGTGGCAAACATTACATTGTTACTTGTGAGGATTCTTGCCTTCTCCCCACGCTCCTGTTCTGTCAGCCGCACGGCACTTTTGGGTTCGCGGCGGGGCCGGTCACATGCCTCCTTGGCGTGGATGGTCACATGTTCCCGCGGCGGGGAGTTTGAAATTCCTTCCTGTATAAAAGAGAGGCTCTGACGCTAAACCTGTGTCAGAGCAAGAGGTCACTTACCTACTGACTCCAGTGAGCTCTGTTTGTCCTTGTGATTCTACAATCTGCTGATTCTATCCTGTGAACCAGTCCCGGCTTGCCTGCTGTTAAACTCTCCTTGGATCTCCCTTCTGCTGTTCAGTCATCTGACCTGTGTACTGAACTTGGCTACCCTTCTAACTATTCTCTTGCTCCATCCCTGAGTGAAGTCGGCCATCTGAATCGAGTACCGGACCAGACTAGTTTTCTGACCACCCCTTCTGGATCTCCTCTCTGCAGAGTGTCAGCTGTACCGTTCATCTCTCCACTCCAGCATCACCTCCGGTACTACCTTTGTTTATTCATTTTGTTGCCATTTCTCCTATCCCTCTCACGTCTAGGGACCGAACAAAGGGCCACGACCTGCAGTCTCCTAGCAGTTAAAACCCTTCCCACCTTGCGGTGGTTCTTGGAGAAGACCAGGGAGCTGTTAGACTTGAGCATAACATTACTGTCCTTACCTTATGGAGACACCTCAACCCGGGTATTGGCATACAAAGTACACATCCTGACCCAGTTAGTACATTAGGATTTCTGCCCAGAAGGAAATATTCAGAGGGCTTCATGTTATTCTTCTAGGGTTCTAGAACATATAGTGCACCTCCCTCACCCAATCACTGTGGACCAGAAATATTTGAACAATTTTAAAGAAAATTGGAAGTTATACTTATGCTCAGACCATGATCTCAGATCAGAACAGCAAAGAATTGCCATCATCATTTTGTGATTCCCAGTCTTATATATTTCGTAAGCCTCATAACAGCACATTTAATTATGTAGATTCACTTTTTGAGCAGTTAGTATTGCTATATGATGACGTTACCCAAGTTACCTCGGCACAGAAAAGCCCCGTTCCTTGCAACAGGGGCACAGTTCTGTGGAATATTAGTGTGTGGAGTTCAGGCGGTGGTCCACTGAATGTGGTTAGGATGATCCAGCTTTTAAAATTCAATTTTGGCTGCGTCTTTTTATCCATAAATTATATCATGTTACCATATCCAGCTCCTTTATAACACAAAGGGAATAAGTTATTTATGGGGCACTCTGCGATGTATAGTATTAAAATATTATAATATTAAAAAAAGTTAAAATATATTAAATATTTATTATCAACTCATTCATAAAAAATATCTCTATGCTTCCCTGATTACTTGGACACCAGCAAAATATTAAAACAAATTAAAACCAATCCAATCGTGTCTATGTGCAATAAACATGTAATAAATGTGAGATAAAAATGGAGTGCAAACTGTGATACATCTATTGTCTGAGTTATTCTTATATATTATTATTGAAAATTCAATTATAACTTTTATGTTCAAGGTTCCATGTAGTGTATCAAGTATCCTCTCTATTTTGGCTGTCAGACAATGCATATTGTCTCTTTATTTGGTCTGTGTGTAAGCCCTTCTGTCCAGCCTTTTAAATAGGATTATGATAGTTGGTAGAGTCCACTAATTTGTCCATTAGGACAAGTCCGCAAGGTTGTTGTATAGTCAGTTTTCTTCCTTTCCTTTTTAGTAATATTCTGCTCTTGCTAGTCTGGGGACAATACTTTAGTTATACCTCAAGATGGATAGATGCATTAAAAACAGGAGGCTAGAATGTGATTGCTACTCCACAGCATCATCATATAATTCTCTTCAGGTGGAGCCTATGCAGATTAGGGCTTTTTGGTTGTTGGCTGAGGTGAAACAGATTTGAAGATCCCTGGGCCTCTGCCTCTACTGTTAAGAAAAAAGGGTCCATAACTACATTCCTGCCTTAAAAAGCTGGGAAACGACAGGGCCTAGGTGTGCACATCTTGGTCCACAGGTATTTCCTTGCACACAAAACATGTAGTTATTGCCTGTGAAGTTAACCTGTTGCAGAGTTATCAGTTGACAATCATGCTTTCATTGTAGTACTAGTAGTTCAGAAGGAAATTTAATGGACATGGCATTAGCCAAGACATTGAGGATACCCACTTTACCACTTTAATCGGTGTTGAAGTCGTATAATTGGATGAACGAAAGTATATTGGTTTAATATTGGTTTGCCGTGCGTATTGCGAAGCGTACGCCACGTGTTACGTGGCGTGGTGGATTCGCACGGTAAAATACGCGCGCACACACTCGCATTACAACAGTTAGTTATTTATATAATTTCATATTGGTTCTGTTACACTGTAACTCAGGAGCAGATAGTATTCGGTTTATTATTAGTCTATATATATATATATATATATATATATATATATATATAGAGAGAGAGAGAGAGAGAGAGAGAGATATATATATTGATTATATGTACATTGTAGTGTTATTAAAGGTTTAGGTAATAGGAAAGGTGTCATGCCTGATATCATATTGAAGCCCTAATCATCAGCAGCTGTCCGGTGCAGTCGGCGAAGAGATCGCACATTGCATACTTTAGTTATTGATATTAGAGAGTAAACCTTTGTATGATACTGGCTATGAAAAGGAGCAGACCCCCTGGAGAGAAGGCCCCCACCTTTGGATTCCTTAGATTGAATCAACCTATTACCTGTCTGGCCTGGACCCACCCAACGTCTGGACCTATAGAAACAATCTACGTCATCTCTATTGTTCACAATGAAACACTGACTGTATATATATTAGTTGCATCTCACTGGGGCCTCAGTCAACTCTGACACAATATTCTATACAGAATATTGTCCATCGGGTCCGGTGGGTGCGCAGCGTGCGCAAGCGATTGCATTTGGTATGTACTTATCTTTTGGTATTGGCTGTGCTGTACTGTACTTTATCATAATATAATAATGTATTGAATTGTTGACTATTTACATCTGCTAAAATAAATTACTTTGTGCTTTGGACACACATTCAATTGATTGGGCAATGATTATTTTAAAACGATAGAATTACTTTAATAATATGGGGGCTCGTGAGTTAGGAATTACGTTACCGGCAGGTATGCAACGCTTACGATATTCGGTTCCTCAACAAAGGGTGGATGGACGGACGCGTCGTATAAAGCAGGAAAGAACGTAATACGTCTAATACCTGTGGTTCACTGTGTGTTGCGAAACCGAATGTCCGTTGTTGCATAGACTGAAGGAACGCTAATTAGAATCTAGGGACAAGAAAGAAAAATGTTTCTTTTTATTGTCGTTTTATGTTTTAAAAGTGTATTGCATTGCTGTGCGTATGTGTAGTTCCTGCTGTGCATACGCGAACTTCCGGTAGATTTGCCACGTGGTTGAACAATAGTTTTGATAGTTGTTATATGCATACTGTAAGCACTTGGTAAAGTCTCTGAAAAGATCGTGCCATTGTTTGGGAAAGTTATTTTCTGTACAGAAAACAAAGGTTATGTGTGTGTATGTGAATGAATATATAAAGGCAAAGATAGTACTGGTAACTATAGGCAACTATAGGTTTTTACACGTGTGCCTAATATTAATCACGATGTTCACAGATAACTAGTATCTCTGAGCAGTGCGGTTGGACCGCATGGCAGGGCCTTGATTAAGTATTGGGAGGGCAGTGTGGAACTGTTGAAAATTGATAGCGCTTTAGTTCAGGTGTGTCTGACGGGGCATATTAAAAAAAAGGTGACCTGACAACAAAGGTTCTGTTCTAGGGCTGAGCAGGATATAAAGAAACCTTTGTGTGAGTGGTGTTCTGTTCTAACAAAGAGCAGGTGATAAAGAGACACCACAGAGTATACTTGGCAGGTATACTCAAAGCGAAAATAACAGGTTTTCGCGGCATTCCCAAATATTAATCGCAAAGCTTACCGATAGTTAGTATCCGTAGGCGGTGCGATTGGACCGCATGGTTGATTTAGTGCAGCCGTGATTGCGACTTGGGAGATGTGGGAGGAAATACGCTGCAACCACTGATATTCTTGATTGATATCGGGTGCTGACAGTGGTAAAGTACTCAAACTAGGAAGGGCATTGATATCTTTAAGGGGACGTGCCTGTTGAAAACGTCCAGAAATAAAAAAAAAAAATCTCTAGTAAGTTCTGTTTCAAAAGAGAACAGGTAAAAGTCTTTTTGTGTAGCGTTGAGAAATAGGTTGTTTTCACAATGGATATGAAGCAAACGATAGAGATAGTTCATGTTGTGCTGCCTAATGAATGGCCGGTTGGTTCGGCAAAATATGTTATGTATAATAAATACGGTGCGTATGCTACGGCATATTGCGACAAATGGGTCAAGATGACCCGGGAGTGTGTGAAACCTTTCCCAAACATAGGTACTCTTGACTCAGAGGTGTTAAATAATGTTAGAGATAAAGTGCGGTTGATTAAATCAACAAAAACGAGAATTGAACATGATGACTGTTTAAAATTGTGGCAAATGGAAGGTAACACGTGGCAGAGCAGCGAACGCACAGCGGAAGTGAGTGTAAGGAAAAACACGTGTTCAGCGGAAGTAAGCGTACCGGAAACAAGCATTCCGGAAGTGTGCGTTGCAAAGCGTGGCGAACTGAGCGCAAACACGCCCCCGATAAATTTGATTGGGGCGGGAAGTACAGCCAATACCAAAAATGTAAAAATGGTAACTAGTAACTTGTATGGTGTTTTAAGTAATGTTAAAAGTAATGTTTCAGGACAAAGAAGAGGAACGGTCCCACCAGCAGGGGCAGCTGCTGAAAGTGGTGAGAATAATGAAAAGGTTAACACAGGGGGAGACATTCATTGTACTGCAACAGCAATTCCAGCAACTAGGTCAGAACAGAGTGATTTAGTAGGCTTATATCCTATCCGCAGAACAGCAGTTCCCAATGGGAAAGCGGACAGAGATGGTGTAGTTCCCATGAAACAGGTAGCAGTGTATTCTCCATGGACTAAGACGGAACTATTTACAATTATGTCTGATTTCCCTGATCCTAGAAAAGATTTGGCCAAGTGTCAGAAATTTATTAGACATTTAGGTAATGCACATGAACCTACTAATAAAGATTGGCGAGTGCTGTTTAGAGCTTGTCTTCCTCTCGATACTGATATACAGAAGTTCATTGAAGGTTGTAGCTTGGAGAAGGATAAACCCTTAACTGAGGATAACAATCAGCATAATATTAGACGTATAATCAAAGAGTTGGCCGTATATTTTCCAGTGACTGTGGAATGGGGCAAAATATACAACATCAAACAAAAAGGTAATGAGAATACAACTGATTATTTTTCAAGGGCGCTAGCGGGCATTATTAAGTACACAGGAATATGGGATATAATGGTAAATCCACATTACAGGGAGGTAACTGTTGCAGTACTAATGGCCGGCCTCCGGGAGGATCTAAGGACTTGGATACAAACCTCTTTTCCTAATTGGAGAGGTCTCACGGTAACTGATATTAGAGAGCATGCTATAGAACATGATAAAAATATATGTAAAAAGGAAAAAGCACAGAGTGATAGGTTAATGATGTTGAGTATCCAGGCATTAGAAAAACTACATCCACAACCTCAGAATTATAAAAACCACTATAAGGGACGAAAGAAACAGAAATCTTTGAAGTGTTTTAACTGTCTTAAAAAGGGACATTTGAGGAAAGATTGCAAAGAAAATATTAGAGCCAAGGCTAAGAAAATGGGACACGAAGAAAAGAGACTTAGCCCACCTAAGGGGGAATCACATAGACACCCACAGAGACGGCGCACACAAGTCTCGGAGACTTCTCAACAGTTTCCTGTGCACCTAATAGCAGCCAATGCCCTGGGGGAGAAATATAGCTGACTCTAGAGTTAATCTGTGGTGAGCATTAAGGTGCAAAATGTAGAAAGAAACTTATTTTTTGAAAAGTAATCTTTGTTGATTTTGTTTGTTCGTTTTATGTTGTCACATGTTTTTTTTTCCTAAATCACTAGCCAACGGCAAAGAATAGAAATGTTTGTTTTGTTTGCTGTTTTAAGATAACTATCTTGTTTTTCTTTTCACAGATAAAGGGGACACAAAAGAAGTATAGACAAGTGTTTAAAAGGGGTGAGATAGAGAAATAGAAGAATTACTCTTGAAAGACTAATTAACAATAGACAATTGGAACACTCTTTTGTTTTAGGCTGCAGTGACTCATGATAATTTGTTTGGCTGAGAATCATTATCCAACAATGAAGTATGTACATACTTTGCTCCAAAAAAATCGTTCTATGTATTTCAGAGAAAATATGAGTCACTAAGAGTACATTTTTACATTTCTCTATTATAAGTTAGAAAAGTCCATTGAAAAGGTATGTAGTCAATGAGATACCGAGTTCTTAATGAACAAATGACGGACGACACTGGATTGCACTGTTAAGAACCCCTAGTCAAGTATGGGGAGGGGTCATAGTTAGCAAATAGCTAAGGGGAACAGTGGAATGAATACAGCCATTTCCCCATAGAGTCAGAGTCCAATCCAGCTGTCATTTTGTTGTAAAAAAATCTCCCTTTCTACATGTATGTTTGTATCCAAACCTTTGTATTCCCATCATTCATTGCTTTCCTATTTCTCATTCTTTACACAAATGCTAGTCTCTCCCTCTCTCTCTCTCTCTCCCGCTCCCTCCCTCTCTCTCTCTCCCTCTCTCTTTCCCTCTCTCTCTCTCTACCTATCTCTCTCTCTCCCGCTCCCTCTCCCTCTCTCTCTACCTCTCTCTCTCTCTCTCTCTCTCTGCTCTGGTAGAGATAAAATCAGACACAGTCTCAACAATGGGGCTAAAACATATTTTTATGATTTTACATAAGACAAATTCAGAGATACACACACTAGATTGACATAAGTTACAGAAACAGTCAGGGGTTTTGTTTTCATGTGTATAGAAACTGCTGATTTTTAAGCAGAAAGGTTCTGTTGTGGAAATACGATTCATGTTTTATAGATTGCATATCTGTTTTGTTTTTTTGTTTTTTTGTTGTTTTGGTTCGTGCCTCCTGTACAAAAATGTGCCTTTTTATGGATGCACAAAGGGTGGAGACAGGAGATTGCAGACAGGAGATTGCTAGAGGATAGGCATACAGATATGCATCTCTGTGTAGAACATTGGAGTAGGATTTTTACCACAAGATACGACATAATGTGAAACCCTTGAAAATGTAGAATTTTCATGTTTTATAATTTTCACTGTTAGACAGGCATGTACTGGATACTGTTATATTTGAAGAAAGTGTTATAGAAAGAGACCTCTTTGCCTTTCCCACTTAGTCAAGTAGCTGAATATGAGGTACTGAGAATGACATGTGAGTTGGCAGAGGGAAAATCAATTGATATACATTGGTCTTTAGCATTTTTCTAGTCTAGAGGGCGATGTTGAGGTGACTAAGAAATCGTTTTATAGCAATACCAGCACATGATTAGGACACTACATAGAGGACTTTATACAGTGACACAGTTACCAACTGAAGTAGCTGCTAGTAAGGTCCACACTTACACGCACAACCATACAGGGCTGTCACACCAGGGAGAACATAGCTGTCAAATAGACAACAGGGTTTTATGTGACAGCTAACAAATCTATGTTTTGTTTGTTTTTCGTTGTATTGTTTTAGTTTTAAAAAGGTGAACACACATGCACGCATACACATACTGGTTAATATAGGAAGATTTGTGTTACCCGAGGGATAAACTGTCTGGAAGGTGAAGAGATGTGGTGAGGAGTCTGGTGGACTCTGGAGAGATGGACAAGGTAGACCAATAGAGCCATCCCATATCCCTCCTGCTGATGGGTTTTCCTCCAGGTAAAACAAATACACTTCATCCAATTACCACCATGCAGGATCCTCAAGTATACACAGGTGTACCAATGAAATATGTCTAGGTAGAGGTGTATTGAAATGTGTCTAATGTATTACTGTTTCATACTCAAAGCTTTTGTTATTTAATGTGATAGTCCTAGAGTTATAATAGATGATAGGGGTATTCATGTTATTGATAATAGATGTATAATGTATGAGTAGTGGTAACAAATCACATACTTTCAGCTAGCCATAAACCAGTGTGAACATAAAGTAGTAGTACTCGGTAGAATGAATTGAATAGAATAAGAGTTGGAACTTGATTGAAGTGCCACTAGTCCTTTCCCGCTACCAAGAGATCACCCCTGGGCAGACTCCTAACCTGTCAGTTTTTGAAATGTTCTTGACCCCTCGTGAGATGAGATTGTAACTGGGAGGCTAGGTTAGACCCTGAGAGATGGTAAATAGCGAGACAGTAATCAAGAACGTCCGAAACACTGTTTCCTGAAAGGTCACACTAACTGTCAGGATGTTGGATCAGGAGAGTAAGTTGTGGAGCAGAAATTTCTTAAGCTTAGGTTATTTGCCAGACAGGTACCAGGTGTAGGCTACCAGCCTCACGGCTTTAAGGGTAGCAGAGACACACTGGTGCCCATACCACCCACTGCAGAGGGGCCAACACTCAGAGAAGGGTCCAAGGGCACTCATGAGTCTGTACTGGAAGGCCTCGAATGCAGTTAGTAGCACCTGAGCCAAAGGCTAAGACTGTTGTCCAGCATGAAGTTGTAGTTTTTCCTCTTTTGTGTTCTCTCATTTCACTCTCTTCTCAGGACGGTTAATTCTTTTGATTATTGGCAGGTGACAGAGACTGGTTCGGGTAGTGATAAGGAGGTATTGGGGAGGAAGAAGTTAGTAGCATAATCAGTCCGGCCAATTACTCTATTCAATTCAGGGGTAAAGGAAAATTTAGAAACCTTGTAGCTTGGAGAAAGTGCGAGGGGCTATTGTCTGAGTAGCATTACGTCCGTAAGTACGGCGACCCCATAGTAAAAAAAAAAAGAGAGACACACCCAGCGATGCCAGTCCAGTAATATTCGGACTTGAGCAGGCATCCTTGAGAATGATTATCATTCTTGGGAGGGTAAGGTTTTAGAGCAAACAAAGTGCTGGGCGTGCTCACACGTGCCTCAGTGATTATATCAAGTAGGATTAGTTCTCTTTCCACTAAATATTCTTGAGGTACCCGAACTATAGGCGGGAGGTCACTAAGGGAAAAAGTAGGACACCTAGGTCCCTTAGTCTGAAGTCTCCCAATGCTTTGCAAGCCAATCACTGTTAAATCTGAGTATTGAGAGACTGGGAAGAACGAACAGACAATAGCCCGCCCACAAGTGTTGATGAAAAGAACTGGTGACATTATTAGATGTGTGTATATTAACGCAAGCTGAAGGAGATTGCATAGGACATTATTGATAGACATAGGATGATGCTATTGATGAACATGAAGTGTTTAAATGTATTCTGAGCTTAAAGACATGCGTTGGACAGAAGAACCTGTTAAACTTGAAGAACTGTAGTAGAGAATTCTGTATAGCTGATACACGTTCTACTGTACACTGTACCTTTCCAAATAATGTATTAAGTGTTTTATTGCACCCTTGAAGGGCATACAAAAAGTTATCTCCAAGCTCCAGAAGTGTACGGTTTATAGTAAAAGAAGAAGTCGTTTAAGAGGATTAAGACTCTCTCTTATGATAACTTGTTTAGATCTACAAACAGTGTGGACATACACCAAAGGGGATTTGTATTACATAACAATGAAACGTGGTACTGAGATCCTGCTTATAACATCTTTAAGGTGATAGTTTATTGTACTATCAAAGGGTGGACTGTTGAAGTCGTATAATTGGATGAACGAAAGTATATTGGTTTAATATTGGTTTGCCGTGCGTATTGCGAAGCGTACGCCACGTGTTACGTGGCGTGGTGCATTCGCACGGTAAAATACGCGCGCACACACTCGCATTACAACAGTTAGTTATTTATATAATTTCATATTGGTTCTGTTACACTGTAACTCAGGAGCAGATAGTATTCGGTTTATTATTAGTCTATATATATATATATATATATATATATATATATTGATTATATGTACATTGTAGTGTTATTAAAGGTTTAGGTAATAGGAAAGGTGTCATGCCTGATATCATATTGAAGCCCTAATCATCAGCAGCTGTCCGGTGCAGTCGGCGAAGAGATCGCACATTGCATACTTTAGTTATTGATATTAGAGAGTAAACCTTTGTATGATACTGGCTATGAAAAGGAGCAGACCCCCTGGAGAGAAGGCCCCCACCTTTGGATTCCTTAGATTGAATCAACCTATTACCTGTCTGGCCTGGACCCACCCAACGTCTGGACCTATAGAAACAATCTACGTCATCTCTATTGTTCACAATGAAACACTGACTGTATATATATTAGTTGCATCTCACTGGGGCCTCAGTCAACTCTGACACAATATTCTATACAGAATATTGTCCATCGGGTCCGGTGGGTGCGCAGCGTGCGCAAGCGATTGCATTTGGTATGTACTTATCTTTTGGTATTGGCTGTGCTGTACTGTACTTTATCATAATATAATAATGTATTGAATTGTTGACTATTTACATCTGCTAAAATAAATTACTTTGTGCTTTGGACACACATTCAATTGATTGGGCAATGATTATTTTAAAACGATAGAATTACTTTAATATCGGGTATTTAACTATACAGGTTGGATAATAATCTATTATCTGTAGGTTCTATTGTTTTTTTATACTCCACTAGCTATGCTAAATGCTTGTGCATCGCATAAGGAAGTTGTTTCCATTTCCCTCATACATTCCCCTCATTTACTGTTGTGCTTGGATTCCCATGGTTGAGTAGACATAATCCTGAGATTAACTGGAAAGAGATAGGAAGATGGGGTGAGGAGTGTAAGAAAGTCTGTTTATTCTCCCGTGTTTGGTTGGCTATCAACTGTGTAATATTTTGAATATAATATTGTGTTGTTATAAAAATCTTCAAATAGATTGCCTCTCCATCAAGACTTTGGTTAGCTCACGCCATGCTCTAAAAGCAAGATTTTTGTACTATCCAACCCGGCATTCCAGGCCATGGAAACCTATATCAAACTTCTGCTGCCCTCCCTGGCCTCAGTTTGGACTTTTTATTAAGTTGTCTGCCTGCCCCAACTTTGGCTTTCATTTGACTATTCTTGCCATTTTATGTTGTTCATTTTACTACATCTTACTCCTATTACACATAATCATTTACCACTATTTACTGCCCATGAGTTAGTCTCTAATATATGTTCGCACCAGTCTTTACATAAACCTATACTACCACACAAGACCTGGGGGCAACTGTGTATCATTGAGCACTTACCACTCTATGGGAAATAGAATCTGCTATATGTGAAGACCGGTCATTGTTCTCTAGATTTATTAGAAAACTGGTGGCAAAAATTACAGGGTTAGAGATAAAGTTGATGGGTTCGAGATTGTAGAGGGAGGATGCCAAAGTCAATAAACAGTTAAACAAAACAAAACTCTTGAAGCAACAGAAGATAAATTAACTTTCATCTTTGTTTGTGAGTGGGGGCCTTAAAGGCTGCATATAGGTGAGGTCTCTTAGTCATAATTGTCTTGACCTGTAGCAAAGTTCTGATTGCAGTAAATGAAGAAGACAGTGCAGTATTGATAATGCATTGCCACTTGATGTCTGTAGCTGGCATTGTGGTAGATCCTCACATCACATTTTTACTCATGAAGCATTATCACATGCAAAATTGGAGAACTGAATTGGTCCCTTATTCTTAGATCCATTTTTAATTATTCTGCTAATAAAGCTTTGCATTCAGTGCTAATTTCAGATCTCCCATGCATACGTCATGGCCTGTTTACCCTTAATGGAAATTCCTTATTGTAAAATTACAGAGATTTTCTGTTACTAATGGAGAAATACAGCAGGAAACCCTCTAAAAATGATGCTTAATCCAAGGGCCAGGAGGGAACATGCTGAGGGTAAAGAGGGCACATACTAAGGGTCAGGAGCGTATGCGCTATTTAGTATTATTTTTTTATTATCATTTTTATATATAGGCTAGCGCCAATAATATTTCACAATACTGTATAGGGAGGTTATGTAGACATTCACATCAGTCCCTGCCCCATTGGAGTTTACAATCTTAATTCCCTACCACACACACACACAGCCTTGAGTCAATTTTGTCTGAAGCCAGTTAACCTCCTAATATGTTTTTGGAGTGTGGGAGGAAACCGGAGCACTTGGAAGAAACTCACGCAAACACAGGGAGAACATACAAACTCCACACAGAGAGGGCCCTGGTAGCAAACTTATTATCCCAGCCTCAATCATCTCATACGAACAATGAAAAATACTTCTGCTGTAGTGTACAAATGATGTACCACATAGTTGCATTAAAGTTAAGTAAATAATGACTTTAATCTCAGATAGGTGAGTATGACCTTAGAGGGGGCCTAATTGTGACAAACCCGCAAATATATGTTTAAGAAAGAGTTGGCTGCAAATAATTGATTAAGAACAACCTAAATGACTATGTTTCCGTGTAAACTAGTATACTTAGGTGTAATAAATAACAGTGATAAATGCAATTGAACTTCCTGCTGGCCATCATTCATCAATAGAGTAGCTTCCTAAACAAGCTAGAAACAAGTTTAAAGTCAGCATGAGCAATTTTAAGTATTATTGGTTATAGCTTGGATTGAGAGGTTATACTGTTTTTTTCTAATCTCTTTGGAATACATTGTATCAATATTAGAGGAATAATGGCAGTAATTAAGAATTGCAACAGGAGAAAATTGAAAACTGCAGTATTAATTTACTACAACTACTAAGGAGATAATTTATTAAACTACTTTTAAAAAACATGTGTCACTTATTTTTTGTATTATTTTTATTCTTTTTAACAAATAAATACTAAATACTGGTTTTGGTGACCCCTAAACTAATTTACATTATCCCCAACAACATTCAGTGCCACCTTTGCATTGACTATTGACATTCCCTATGTCCCCACATTTATATATTTATTGTGATCCCCTCCCAACACTCTGAAATAGCTAGGCATATCGCATAGGATCCCAATGCACAATACTTGTTTTCCGGGTAAGGAGTTTTACTTTTAACTTGGTGCATCATGCTTAATATATACTAAGTTACCTTTAAAAATTTGCTTTGTCTTCCACATACTGCCTCTGACTGTCCCCTTCTTGTTATGTGCTAATGCTCCACAATGACTATAAGAGGAAATGTTTGGTGGATTGGTGATCTCCTATGGAAATACTGAATATACCCCACCTTATAAGACAACTGGGTTTGAACCCATTCCAGGACCTTTATTATAAGTAAAGTTCTAAAAATGTTATCACATCAGTCCAAGTCCCATATATGATAAACTGGCAACTTCTGACCACAAATTTGGATAAGTGTGTGCATAACATATCTGGGAATTTCATCTCAGTCTTAATTGCATTGCAGAAAGGTATAATCCATTGCAATGCGAGCTCTATTTAAAGGAAATTGTTGATTAGTAAAAAAGACAAATGTGTTTATTAGCTCCTAAACTGTGGCACCCACTGTATTGCAGGTTAACAAGAAAACGCCTTTGTGTCATGTCACTAATACCCCATAAACTCCCACCATATAAACATGCCAACTGAAAATGCACATAAATATTTTTTATGTTACTGCAGCTGCAGATCCTCAACATGGGTGAAAAGGATATCTCAGCAATGCAATAATAATTTATTATATATGTGTCCCTGCAGAGCAAAGCAATAATGTCATGTGTAATATATAAACAATTCTCCAGTGTGTTGACATCGCCTGTGGATGTTGTTGTTATCACAGCTTTGCTACCACATGCAATTTTCTCAGAAAACAATAACCATGCTTTTCTTTTTCTTCTTTTTAGCAAACTAACTTTTGTGATCATATAACCAGCTATGGAAAACAGTGAGGTATGTGAGACATGTGAGATGCTAATTTACAGGGAAAATCATATGCAAACTGCAGGGGTTCATTGATAAAAACACATTTATTTCATTTGATCCACAGTGATCAGAGGCCTTTTCCAGCTGTGTTGTTCACCCTTGGTAAATGTCAGGTTTTGGTCAATGGCACCCAGCATGTCCATGTCATGAGGTTCTCCACAGAATAATTCTCCTGGTGTTTGTTCGCTAAATGTGACTGTGGCATAGTCACCTCCAGCCATGGGGGTCAAGTGTTTTGTAAAAGTAAATATCATAGTAAGATGAGAACAACTACTTTTATCATTATATGTAATGGTATATAGAAGCTCAAGTTAACTATTAAATATGGAAAATGTGTATGATAATTATTAATAGAAAAGTAAACATTATAAATAAAACACAAGCAGAGTATTACACTAAATGGAGTCTATTATTGTTTCTCATAGATAGTTCATTTTCCTGATTTCATTGTGGTTGATGTGTTTATAAAAACATTTTTGTTTTGTTTTGGCAATTTTGCCATTTGTATTTTAGGTGATAAAGCGTTATTCATCCCTCCACTGCCACATCTGAATGAATAACACAAAACTGAGCACATTTTCACCAGGACACAATAGGAAAAAGAAATACTACATTTAAGAGATGCCATCTCTATGAATATCACATCTTACATTAAAACCCTGATAGCTGATCAGTTTCTAAAAATAACTTTGAAATACCTGATTGCATCAATAAAATCCCTAATGTTTGCTAATGCAATGCTCTCACAACATCTATTCGCATTGAGAAGTAAGCAGGCTCGGCAGGGCCATCTTAACAACATTATGGGCCCCCGGGCAAAGCAGTGCACTGGGGCCCCTACATATATATATATATATATATATATATATAGAGAGAGAGAGAGAGAGAGAGATGGAGATAGATAGATGTACATGCTCAGTGACCCTTGAAGGTTTTTTTGCAGGTTTTTTCTTTTGCAGGATTATA
The DNA here is from genome assembly GCF_038048845.1 of Mixophyes fleayi. Taxonomy (NCBI): domain Eukaryota; kingdom Metazoa; phylum Chordata; class Amphibia; order Anura; family Limnodynastidae; genus Mixophyes; species Mixophyes fleayi. Next base: position 158,974,530 of record NC_134405.1, read on the forward strand.
TATTCTAATTAAGAGCCCTGCCTATGGGGCCCCCTTGCCCGTGGGGACCCCGGGCACCTGCCCATTGTGCCCAATGTAAAAGATGGCCCTGAGGCTCGGTACTTCCATTAGGCAGCTGCCTAGGGCGCCGGGCTCTGGGAGGGGGCGGGGGGGTGCCACTTGGTCATTCAGTGACTCAGTGCACTACAGTCAGCGTTCCCTTCACTCCCAGCTAGCCATTCTCCACCCACAGAGGAGCTGAGGGAGGAGCAGTGGTGCCTATGTACATCCAAATAGCAGCAGCTGAGCTAGCAGCAGATTAATGACAGCCAGGTAAGATAGTGACTTTAATAAAAAAAAAAACATCTCTCTGCATCAGAGAAATAGGTTATTTTTTGTGAATTTATTGGGAGTATAATGTCCTTATTGTCCATTAGAAAGATAATAATTTTCAACAAAGATGGTGACCTTACTTGTAACTTTCTTATTTTTTGCTAAATTTTGGACAGAAAAGGTATCAGTGGACTTGAGTGTCTCCCTATGAACATACTGGTCTTTGTGTAAAAATCAGTTGTGACTTATTGTCAGAGAGCAGCCCCTCCTAGTATGAAAATGAATCTATTGATAAGTGAAATAAATTAGTACTATTGGGGTTTGTTCCTACTTCTCCTGTGCGAATAACTCATACTTTGGTTATTGTTATTGTAAATGTATAACAAATGTGTTTGTGTGTGTGTGTGTGTGTGTGTGTGTGTGTGTGTGTGTATGTGTGCGTGTGGTTGTAGGGGTGGCATAGGCTTTAGGCTGAAGCTTTGCCTAGGATTCCAAGAAATGCCTGGATGTAGTGTACCATATTTGGGTTAGTCTCAGAGGAATAGGGACACAACAAACCAAAACCTTAATGGTGGCTGACTTTAAGACAGATACCTAAACTGTTATGCCAAGATTAAGGTATACATTATTGGAGGCATTTATATTGTGTGCCAAATTACATTGTAACTTATGCAGAGACCAGAGAGCGATTTTAGATAGGGAGTCACAATATAAAGGGTAACATAGAAATGGATACTACTAGAGCACTAGATTTTCATGGGTGTCGTACTAAGCATATTTGTTGCAAAATGCTGCATAGCAAAAATAAAATATACATACAATTATGATATATGATTCTTCACTTAGCATAGTTTGCACACTACACTGGTTGAACAGAAAGACACATGTATTGTGCGGTCTTCAGTGATAGTTCTGTAGCATTAGACAATATTACTTGGGCTGGAGTGATTCCAGTACCTGTAATTCAACATAAACATGCAGTTTTATGAATGTAATAAAGTCTGGACCAACAGAACTTAATTTATTTTCCTTCTCTGTAATCCCAAATATTGTATTAACCTTAACTACTACCGTCTTACTCCCAATGTTTCCCAGTTAATATATCCTATGTTCTCTCACCACAGTTATGGTAAAGTGCTGTACAAAAGGTTGGGTTTACAGATTGTGTTTTACATTTATTATATGTTCAAATGAGAGTATGTTTTGAGCTAACATATGCTCTGTATGTGAAGACAATAATAATATCTTCAATCTCCACCAATGATGGACTCCTTGAGAAGTGAAAACGGCACAAACTGTGACATTACTATCATCATGTTTCAAAGGGACACTGATACTGATTGTAGAATTAAAACTATGTCCGCCTGGCCATTAAATGTATTACCACCTGTCATTCATACTTTCTACCTCTTATATGATAGACAGATAGGGGCGTATTCAATTGTCAGCGTTAACGCTGAAAAATGAGCGCTCAAAAAATATTACCGTTTATACGGTAATATTGCGCACGAAAACCGTTAATACGGTAGTTTACTCGCGGAATTTCAGCTCGCCGCTCAGGGAGCAGCGAGCTGAAATTCCGAGAGTAATTACCGTATTAACAGTTTTCGCTCGCAATATTACCGTATAAACGGTAATATTTTTTGAGCGCTCGTTTTTCAGCGTTAACTCTGACAATTGAATACGCCCCATAGTATCACAAAACAACTGAGCACTACACCTTTAGTGCTGGACAGATAGATAGATAGATAGATAGATAGATAGATAGATAGATAGATAGATAGATAGATAGATAGATAGATAGATAGATAGATAGCCTCAGTTATCATACTCATTGATCATGTACCTCTTGTACAGTCTGTGAAACATAGTTATATCATCTGACAAATGACATACCTGCTTCTAATGAGGTCTGTGTTAGCCACTTGTGGGTGGTCTTGGACTTATTTCAGCTAAAAAGATGAAGCAAGTTCTTTTGGAACAAGCCTGTGAATCTTAATACTGCATATGTTTTTTCACCAGACATGATACAGGCTTGCAGCCAGGATTTTACTTCTATCACAGTTGGTATCCAGAATTTTGCGAAGAGTATGGTGCTCAGAAATAACAAAACACTCACAATGGTGTTAATAATACAGTTTTTATTGAATTCTAACTATAATTATTTTTTATCTATACTGAATTATTGTCCTCCCTGAATATTATTTTATATATCTATGCATGTATTAAGGAAGCAATAAGGTGACCTTATGAAACTGAATGTGTTATTAAAAATCCTCTAATGAACTATAATGAATTTCAGTGCCACTTGTTTGAACTAGTGTTAAGTATAAAAGAGTTTTTTGAATAGCTACTAATAAATTAGCACTTCAATTTGCATATTATTTGCATACTCTTATCATTAAGATCTCTTACGTTTAAAGTAATGCCTTACTTATCTTAGACCATAACTTAGTTGCTTTAAGGAGACCTTAAAAGCATTAACAACCAAGGTCCCCTTAAAAACAATATTGGAGTTTAGAGCACCTGGGCTTTTAAGTGTAATTTTGTTGTGATAAAGTGTGTAAACTTTTGGAAATGTGAGCCATGTGTCTTTATATATATGAATAGAATAGTAAATGCATGGAAGTATGGAAGTGTCACATGTAGGTATTACCATCTTAAAAATATGAAATGCAGCGGAAAGACAACATAAGCCAGAGCCCAGACTGGCAGGGTTGCATTTCGGTGGCATTCAGCTCCCTGCATAGTTGTTTTTGTCCATAGTAATTATTCATTAAATACATTACACATTGTAAACTTGTAAAATTAGCCCAATCATTTCCATTTACTTATTTTAAACAAATAGGAGGCAGTTCAGTTTGGGACAATGGACAGCTATGGTAGTGAGGAATGGGAAGTATGTGGCTGCAGAAAGTACCTGGATTCAATCTAGGCCTGATTATACAGATTTAAAATATATATTTAAATGTCTGGTTCCCTTTTATATGAGGATGCATCCCAATTTTTCACTAAGCAGTTCACAATGACAATTACTAATGCTTGCTCTTAAATTTGGTAGTACTTATATCCAGCACTGCATGGTCCTGCCAAATGTCATAGAAATTAGTGTAGAAACATTAATTGCATCATTATACAGGACAGATTATCTTTAGAAATGTTCAACATACTTTTTGCTATTAATCTAATTACTGAAACATGAGCTGATGGATTTTGCTAACTTAAGTTTTTCTGTTCACTGACCCTAATCAGCCATGTTTTCTCATATTAACATGGAAATGTGTAGGATTATTACTAGATAAAGGTACGTATATAGGTTTATGTATTTCATATAAGTTTTACCATTAATTCTGAATTAAACAGATTCAACTTCAAATTAAACAGGAAATATTGAGGTCTGACTAGGCTGTAAATTTCACTTACAATGACATATAGTGAGTTAACTATAACGGCTCTAGTGATAATTTTACTCCTATGTAGGAACTTTCAACATAGGCAATTTTGCTCCTATGTAGGAACTTTCAACATAGGCAGATCACATGAGCTCCTACCACATACATCGTCCTCTTCCTCGTAACATCCGCGACTGCAGGGAAGACCAAGGGAAAGACATAAGGAAAGTTAAAGTAAGATTTACTTTATCTACCTTGCAAAGTGTTTTATCCTAACTGTGCCGAACAACAAGTATTTCATCCAACTCCATCAATACTCAAAAGAGCTATGAACATTGTCAGCTGTTTTACAGCTACCATTTGTTTTTTACTTGTCTGTTCCATCTCTAGTGACAAACTATCTCATTATTTAATCATTTTAACATTTTTATTTATTTCTATTTTTTATGTTATTTTTTTCATCTTAAGCAGGTTTTTATTTTGTCTTTTTCATCTCTCTTTATATTTAAGATTTTATATTGATAGCACCAATATAGACTCCTTATCAGCTTACAGCTGTACAGGGCTGCCACCAGAAATTGTGGGGCTCAGTACGAATGTAACAGGCAGGGCCCCCCTTCTTCCGTTTTTCACCACACCCTCATTTTTTAATTGTTCTCTACCCAACATCCCCACCCCCATTTTCTACAGTGTCACTCCCTGTCCGCAGTTCCATCTAACCCCTGCAGTAGTTTACTTATCTCTCTGCATCTTCTTGCTGTCTCCTTTTGACTCCTTTCTATTGACAGCGCTGTGACGTTATTAATTAACCTCTGTCCAGGAGCCCGGTACCTGGGGAACTGGGACTGGAGCAAATAGCGGCAGCTGTGGAGCCCCGACATCTTGGGAGTGGAGGCAGTCATACTGCCTACAAGGGGGCCTGCTGCTGCATCCTTAATTACGCACAGAGGTCTCTTCCCACACCACCTCTCACATCTCAGACGAAGCTGTTGCCTAGAAATGGTGCCCACTATCTCCCTTAATTCACTGGGGAGGCCCCCGCCCCAAAAAACCTTGTTTGCCTCTAGGGCTGGTGGGGTCCTACTCTGCGGTGCTTTAAAGCAAACAGCATATAAATCACTATGTGTCAGCATATACATAAATAGGAGAATGCTGTGCACAATATAAATATATTGGGATAAGCTCATCTGCCAACTTCAATTCATCTCCTGTAAGGGAGTTCCTAGCCAGTTTGGCAGAAAGTGTACTCAGGGTCTCATAATTAAAACATTCCCTCAGCCTCTAATTTTCAGAGCATGCAGCACCTGAAGGGAGTGGTCCAACCAAGTAAAACACAAACTAAAATTTGTGAAAAAGAAAAAAGTGTGCTTCTTTAAAGTAATGAAATGTGTACAAGTGAAAAAATCATTTGAAAAAGTACAGACAGGACAAATACGTGATTATTTGCTGTCAGGAAGAGCATTGACTGGAGTGAGAATGCAGTGCACTGATAAGAGATCTGCAGTGAGACGTAACAGAACAGGGGCGCACCTGGGAAGGGGGTCTTAGTTCCTGGAAACCCCCCCCCCCAGCCTGGGGCACTGTATGCTTGAGGTGGCTGGACCCTTCCCCCCGACACCAGCCACTTTGCAGATTGTGTTCAGATCGTTTCTGATTGTTTCTATCTACATTATCTCTCTCCCCTGCTGTGTCCCTACCCCTCTCTCCCCTGCCGTATGTCCTCGCCCCTCTCTCCCTTGCTGTATGTCATCGCCCCTCTCTCCCTTGCTGTATGTCCTCGTCCCTCTCTCCCTTGCTGTATGTCCCCGCCCCACTCTCCCCTGTTGTGTGTCTCCTCCCCTCTTTTTCCTGCTGTGTGTCCCCTCCCCTCTTTCTCCTGATCTGTGTCTCCGCCCCCCTTTCTCTTGCTGTGTGTCCCCGCCTCTCTTCACACGGCTCTGCTGGAAAAGGGTGAGCTGCATGCACCTAACAGTAGTTCACACAGCATTGCTGTGTATATGATGGGGAGGAAAGCGAAGCACTGTCTAAAATTATAGTCACACTGCCATGCATGCAGGGCCGGACTGGCGATCTGGCACTTCTGGCAAATGCCAGAAGGGCCGATGGCAGTGTGGGCCGGTCCGGTCCCTGCGATACCCAGATTAAATAAAAAAAAATATTATTTTTTTTTTGTGTGTAGCTCTGTGCGCCGGGGTGGCTCCCGCGTAGGACGAGCTGCAGTGGAGGCAGCTGTCAGTGCTTTGGTAAGTGTAGAGAATATGTGTGCAGGGAGGGGGGAGACAAACAGAATATGTGTGCAGGGGGGGGAGACAAACGCAGTATATGTGCAGGGAGGGGGGGGAGATAAACGGAATATGTGTGCTGGGAGGGGGGGAGACAAACGCAGTATGTGTGCAGGGAGGGGGGGAGACAAATGGAATATGTGTGCAGGAAGGGGGGGGAGTATATGACTATAATGTGTGTGGGGGACAGTTTATGACTATAATGTGTGCTATTAAGTGAATGTGGGGCTGTTTGGGGAAAATGAGGTCTAATTATTAAATGTGATTATGAATTATTTAATGCCTGGGATGTTTGTGGGAAATGGTTATTTTTATTAAACATAAATGCTATTTAATTTTTTGCTGAGGTTGTTTGGAGGGAGGGAAATAGATTTATTTATTAAATTGGAATACTATTATTTTAATGTTGGGGCTAGAGTGAGGCCTAATTTTATAACGTGGGTGCTATATTGAGTTAACACCGGTGCTGTTTGGAGTTTTCTAACTTTAATGTACCCATTTTTTTCCAAATAGGGCCCCCAACATTCCAGGATCCAGACAAGCAGCAACTGATCTAAAGACACCAGCAGCCACAAGTGGTGACAATGACAAGACAGATAAGAGAGAGCAGGACAGTCTGCCAACTGTCCTGAATTTGGTGGGTGACTGTCCGCTTAGTCAGGATTTGGTCTGACTGCAAGGACAATTGGGAGGTATGTCCTACTTCACATTGTACTGCTTGTGAAGGTAGAACTGTGTGCACCGAACAGTAGTGCTCACAGTATTGCCTATGTATTTGTTGAAAATGTGTCTAATAACCATATTACATAATAGGAGCCCCCTGTCTTAAGTGCCTAGGGCCCCCTGAGACTAAGTTGAGCTCTGGTTAGCAGGAGGGAGCGGATAGCTAATCCCACTTCCCGGACAGGACACAACCTGCAGAGCAAGCCGAAGAGCTCTAAGTCTCATGAGATTTATTAATCTTGTGAGACTAAGAGTTTCCCTGCTCACTCTACAGGACGTTCCCACTCTGATGGATGTCAGCAGCATCAGAAGCATAGATAAGTACAGTGGACTGGGGGTGTTGTAATGTGCTTCTGGGGTGGAGGGGTGGCATGATAGGGAGGGCCTGATAAATGTAATGTTTTATTATAATGTATGTAATGTATGTATCAATGCCCCATGTTGACCACGCCCCCTGCATAATGTGGCCACGCCCTTAGCGGCACCCAGTTTTTTCATGCTCATCAACAGAGATGGGCCTGTATGCTTGAAATGCCAGGGCTGATTTTTAGTCCCAGTCCGGCCCTGCATGCATGCCTGTCACGCCCACTGGCGGCATGGCGTGGAAACCCTTCTCTACAAATCCTGCCTTTGCCCCTCCAGAATCTGAAGGGTATTTTTCCCTCTGGTTTATTGTTGATGGCCTTTGTGTCCACTGGGTCCCTGTTCAGCTGCATGAGCACTATTTGACAGTTACATACTGGACAGGTTTAGTCACTTCATTTCCTCTTGAATTGCTATGGAATTGAATTACATACTTAAATTCTGCTATTTCTATCTGTGATATACATTCTCAGTTATCTCTAGGACCATAATCTCTAATCTTTGTTAGAGATGTGCCCTGTGGAAGAGATTTAAACAGTTGATTCTAATACCAAAAACATGCAGAATGCAGAAACAAGAAAAGCAGATGTTCACAGTGAGCATTATTATGACCTCTACTAAATAAATGCTGTGAGGCAAACTTGCCTTTACAAGCCATCGCTCCTTTAAATTTTAGCTGCGAAGATGCCGATCTCCCGCGAGATAAAAAAACCGGGGTATGATACATTTACCCCCAGGTGCGTGCCAATTCCGAGTACAAACTCTTGCAAAGAAAACTCAAAGCTACTTATTATAAAATAAAAATCAAAGCTGCTATCAATACACATGCCTGATCTGTGCTGGTGAGTACCCACATTAACGTCCAGTGATTACCACTGCTGAGTAAAGTAAGAACATATGGAGGCTTCCAAACTAATCTGTAAGGGTTTACTGCACAGTAGCATGTTGGAACACATCATCACCAGGCCTCTTCAGCGGAAGATGAAATGATTTCTGGGAAGAATTTGGAGGAAAAGAGGATTCCTCTCTTTAATGAATGAAGTAAGTAAAATATGAGAATGAGAGTGAGCAGTATTAATTACAGGATCAGATGAAACATAATGTTGACTTCACTGCTGACTTGAAATGTTCAAGAAAGTCAGTGAAGTTCCTCCATGTGAATCAGCATCTTTCTCTGGAAGCCAGCACTAATTATTTTTATAATTTATCCTGCTGTCTTTACCAAAACCCTATTGCTCAGCTTTTATTTTTAACTTGTGTAAACGCCCCAGAAAATTGTACTGATTGCCACCTAGAATGTGAAAACAGTGTTTGTTAAAATACTAGGTGCAATCCAAAACATTACAGTGTGTGTGCTGTGCGTTAGATGGTGATTAAGTGGTACCTTCCAGCTATATACATCGTGCATGTGAATGAGGCACATCAGACAGACATGCTCATATTATATATTCACACTACACATCCTAAGCTTCATGTGCAAAAGAGAAAAAATGGCACATAGATCAAATACAATTTTGAAACATTATAGGGCTCACAAGTTGGACACATAAGCAGGAAAAGTGCACATAACTAAAAGCATATTTGCATGTGTAGGTTGCACATGCAACCTACACATGTGACATTTGCTCCAGACATACCTCAGGCATACAAATGTGCTAACTTACATCCCATGATAGTGTAGAGGTGTCAGTAGTATATTTTAAAGATGCTTTACCTTATTAGTGCACAATAAAAGGATGTAATGAAGTGCCCCTGTTCTCATGACATGGTAACTTTATTAAACATCATTTTCATTATTTTAGTTTTGGAAGGCAGGCCCAGCTAGATGCTAGAGAGAACTTATTTAGGCTTCCAGTCGTAGGTAAAAAAAAAAAATTATGCTGAACTACGTCTGAGAGTAACTGCTACATGAAATGATATTGTTATTGGCAGAATTGCTTTTAACCTTGAATATAGGGTAGATCCGTTGGAGTCCTCTTTAACTTTTCAAGTTACCCCTGGCAGCAAAAATCTGTTATCATTAGAGGTGATTCAGAGCAAATACATGAAAAAACAGCTCTGGCCTTTATGGAATTAAAAACTCTGAACAAATGAACAAGAAGAGTTAAATACAAGGACATATAAAAAAAACATTACCGTAAAAAAAATAAACGTTTAGTTGTTAATGAAAAAATGTCATACAATTTCTTAAATAACATTTCTATTCCTATCTGTAAATATTTTGTATTGAGGAGGTGATTCTAGACTTGTAGTCCTTTAGCAAGACAAATCAAAAGGATTTTTTAAATCAAAGGTGCTTTAATCTGCAATAAAAATGAATTTCATTATATTGGCAGTATTAGTATATGCCATGGGCCTGACTTTGCAATATTTTTTAGCACTGAGCATGATGCAACTTTTTGCCCCTTACGACTCCTTATCCCTTATCTCCTAGTCCTTACGCCTCATTAGTGAAACTTATTGAGAATTGTTGAGAGATATAGAGACTAATTTAGACAGTAGATAGACTAGGAGTTGCTGTGTGTTGCAGAAAATATATACATTTTTTTATTTGTACACAGTCAGAAAGTTGTTCCTGCTGTATAAACTACCGTATTTCCCCATGTATAAGGCGCTCCCATTTTTGGCCCAGAAATTTGGAAAAAAAAATATTAGAGTAGCTGTCAAAAAAGGCAGGGAGAGTGTAATCAGAGCAGCCGGGCAGCACACTCTCCCTGCAATCGCTTCCACTGTGCCTCTGTCCCCCTCCTCCTGGATCCCCGCTGACACACTCTGCCTGTCCCCGCCTGCTGGATCCCCGCTGACACTCTCTGCCTGTCCCCGCCTGCTGGATCCCCGCTGACACTATCTGCCTGTCCCCGCCTGCTGGATCCCCGCTGACACTCTCTGCCTGTCCACCACCTGCTGGATCCCCGCTGACACTCTCTGCCTGTCCACCACCTGCTGGATCCCCGTTGACACTCTCTGCCTGTCCCTGCCTGCTGGATCCCCGCTGACACTCTCTGCCTGTCCCCGCCTGCTGGATCCCCGCTGACACTCTCTGCCTGTCCCCGCCTGCTGGATCCCCGCTGACACTATCTGCCTGTCCCCGCCTGCTGGATCCCCGCTGACACTCTCTGCCTTTCCCCGCCTGCTGGATCCCCGCTGACACTCTCTGTCTGTCCCCGCCTGCTGGATCCCCGCTGACACTATCTGCCTGTCCCTGCCTGCTGGATCCCCGCTGACACACTCTGCCTGTCCCCGACTGCTGGATCCCCGCTGACACTCTCTGCCTCTCCCCGTTTGCTGGATCCCCGCTGACACTATCTGCCTGTCCCCGCCTGCTGGATCCCCGCTGACACTCTCTGCCTGTCCCCGCCTGCTGGATCCCCGCTGACACTCTCTGTCTGTCCCCGCCTGCTGGATCCCCGCTGACACTATCTGCCTGTCCCCGCCTGCTGGATCCCCGCTGACACTCTCTGCCTCTCCCCGTCTGCTGGATCCCCGCTGACACTCTCTGCCTGTCCCCGCCTGCTGGATCCCCGCTGACACTATCTGCCTGTCCCCGCCTGCTGGATCCCCGCTGACACTCTGCCTCTCCCCGTCTGCTGGATCCCCACTGACACTCTCTGCCTTTCACCGCCTGCTGGATCCCCGCTGACACTTTCTGCCTGTCCCCGTCTGCTGGATCCCCGCTGACACTCTCTGCCTCTCCCCATCTGCTGGATCCCCGCTGACACTCTCTGCCTGTCCCCGTCTGCTGGATCCCCGCTGACACTCTGCCTCTCTCCGTCTGCTGGATCCCCGCTGACACTCTCTGCCTTTCCCCGCCTGCTGGATCCCCACTGACACTTTCTGCCTGTCCCCCTCCTCCTGGATTCCCCCCCCTTGCCACTGTAACGCTGCCCTGCTCCCCCTCAATCCTCACCCCCCGCTGCCCATGTAACGCTGCCCCTCCCCTGCATCCCCGCTACCCCTGTATAAGACGCACCCAGGTTTTTGACCCAAAATTTTTGGGAAAAAGGTGTGTCTTATACATGGGGAAATACGGTATGTTATTCATAGTTTAAATGGTGCAGCATAGCAATTGAGTTCATAACATATAAAATGAAAGGTTTTTGTTTTAATTCGCAAGTTGGACGTAAGTGTCTGGGGGGTTGTCTGTTGTCTAGGGGACTCGTCTGCTACTTATTCAAACCTGCACACAAGTTATGCTTACGCTTCTGTTCCACTCTGGATCAGTCCTATATGTATAGATCTGATTTTTCAAATCTGAATATTTTTCCCTGTGTTTTAAATTTATATCAAAATAATATATAGGTGAGGAGTTAAGGGGCTCAACTGTGACTGAATCACTTCCTATTACATTGTTAAATGAATCAACAAGTATTAAATATAATTACATAAATATTACACCAATTGACTATATATGCACATATGTATGTATATATATATATATATATATATATATATATATCACAATTAAATTCTACTTTTGAAAACATATTTGCTAATGCAGTAACATTCAATACACAATATATCCTATTAGTATTTTAGAAGTTTATAGAATTGTCTTATTCAACAGATTTACATACTTGTATTCATATTAATATACATATGTTAAATAATACAATAATGGCAAAACACTTTAATGTATCAAAACAATCATAATTCAGACCATATTACTGAAATATAATATGGTATTGTAGTTCCACTGACAGTTACTGGACTGAAAAGAAAACACAATAATTAGTCAGCACTTCACTAGTGAAGATAGGATACAGTTCCAGTGTAGCTGATAACTGATTTAGTTAAATTACTAGCATTAGCTCTTTTCAAAACTATGACGCTCCATTTATAGGGATACTTTTTAGATATTAGCAATTACTTGCAGCAAAGATGTGGCCTGCTGAGGGCTTATGAGGGGGCAGAATGCAAACTTAAAGATGCCCTGAAAAAAATTAAGAAAGTGGCCTCATGTAGGTGGGGCCAATACAAAAGTAGGATGAGTTAGCACAGCATTAGCCCTAGCCACATTGATTTTAGGTGAAGCAAATGCAAAACGCAATGGTAGGTGGAGTCCTCCTGTCACAGTTGGCAGAGCTAACGCACATGTAGGTGAAGCATAGTACTGGTAGGCAGAGCAAACACAAGTAGGCAGAGTCAGCACAGCAGTGGATGGAGTAAACACATGGATAATGTAAGTGGAGCAGCTTAATCCAGCAGCAGGGAGTTTCCAGGGTTAGTATTCATTTAATAGTAGTTGGGACCACCATTTCAAAAGTCTCCCTAACAGTATAAATTATGTATGCCCAGTGTCTGTCCCTGTGTATGTGTACCTAGTGTGTGTACCTGTTGTTTCTAAAAAAAATGCTTACCATAAGATGTCCAGGCATTGTCAGGGATGGCACAGTACAGTCACAGTGCTGAAGAAGTGGTCCTGTCATGGACATTAGAGAACAGGTAGGGGCCATGCATTGTAGCAATAGGCTCCATGGCCCCTACTTTGAAAACATGCCATGGGGAGGGATTAAGACAGCGCCAGCTTTATTAATCAATAATTCAGAAGGCCCGCCTTCCAAAAAAAACATTAGGCAGCCCCCAATGACCACCAACTACTGTGAAAGGTCCCAATAGGTCTTATTGTCAATCGGTCCCGATGAATATCTTACCTGAGATCCAGGATCTGTCCAGTTAAGCAATTTTTATGCTACTTACTGGAAACTATGAGGAACCATTGCTGTTTTGATTGAATCAATTTGATTAAAAGGTTTGATTGAAGATTGAGTCCACAACTATATGAACGGATGTTCCTTATAGCAATATTGTGACAAGATGAGGGAGTCAGGACATTGGAACTAGGGGATCGTCTGTGTGGATATCAAAGCCTCTATGGACTGTGATGTCTTTGTGAACCTCTCAGAAGCAGGAGACCATTGTGCTTAGTCCCTACCACATGGCTAGAGGAGTGAAAAGATTAGTTATAAAAGGGTGCATCTTTCATAGACTATTTGCCTACATGATTTATTTAACCCACATCAAGGTACCTTGAAGGCCAGAGGCGTTGCATAGGGTTGACCTACAGTTGATTGGCAGGGACAACAGGGCTAAACATTATCCCAACAAAAATACTTAAACATAGGGCCGGAAAAATGTTTATGGGAGTGTGACGATTATGTACTATTGTTATTTTCCCTTAATATTCAGGAAGGGCAATTTATATTGTATGTAACCTTGTAATGTAATCTCAACGTGTGTTTTGCTAAATGACATAAGTCTGAACCTACGCAAGTGTCAATAATCTTTTGAAACTAGCTAGGTCCGGGATAGATCAACATCTCGGAGGAGTCTGAAGCCCCAAAGTTGTAAACCATCTAGCCAAGCAGAATGAGCAGAGGTGAGAACTCAGGCCCTGTGAACATTCTAGATCTCAGGACATCCATAACTCACTTCAGAAAACTCTGTCATTTTGGGAATCAATCTGACTTAATTGAAAATGTAATTCCTAAGGTGGGGGTGAAGAGCCTGTAAGAAGGGTTTAAAATCTTCTACTTTAGCCATTTCATTGGGTATTTTATATGAGGGGGTCTATCAAGACTGAAATGTCTTATGTTTCTCAATTGTGTTCCCTCACACACACCAAGGGGTAAATGTATAAATGTCCGGATTCTTCAACTCCAGCAAGATCGGCGTCTTCAGAGCTTAAGTTTAAAGCGGCGCTGCCTTGTAAAGGTTTCCCTTTACAAGGCAGCGCCACTTTAAATTTAAGCGCTGAAGACGCCGATCTCGCTGGAGTTGAAGAATCCGGACATTGATACATTTACCCCCAAGTCTTAACTAGTAAGTAGTGACTCTGGTTTTAGCTCCTATTTTATTTCTGAAACTTATTTGTGCAACTTATTGTATGTATTGTTATAACCATTTTTGTAACTAAGCCTTGGAAACATTTTTTCAGATTAAATAAATGTAATCTAGTTTATTCTCCGTGATTCTTTGTGTACTTACGAAGCCCAGGGAGGCTCATGCTACATGTGTATGTGATTTAAGTGTGAAACATTAATAAGTGGTTTTGGTGAACATAAGGACTCCATAATAAATCATTTGTGGTGGCAGAAAAGGTATATTCATAGCTAAGTGACTAAGGTGACGCCAGTCAAGGCCAGCTGTTCATATTGCTGTATCTAAAACAGGCTGGCTGTTCATGACAGGGAGCTTCAAGGGAACTGACTTGGGGAGCTTCTGCCAATAAAATTGCCTGCAGTCAGTCATGTCAGAGACACCCTATCCTGCCAGCCGGTCACAATTGGTGTCAGCCAGATTTATAATCTGACTGCAGCAGTGCAGTCAGCCACCCACTCTGCTCCCCACACTTAAATTATAAGTTTGCATTCCCTCCCAGAGCAACATACATACAGTAGAAGGGCTCCGTCACATTGTTTCCTTTTACAGGTGATTTGGTGGTAGAGCTGCAGAATCATAACTTGCATGGTTCTCTTAACTCATTGCAAGCCACGCTGCCGCACAAGATGGGGGAAGCAGGCAGCAGTGGGTACATTTTTTGAAGTCCCCTGATGTGTTGGGGCTTTAGTTTCCTGTCTATAAACTGGTCCTGCTTAGATATCAGCAGAAGCTATTTATATATCGCTACTAATTCCGCAGCGATGTACAGAGAATTCACTCACATCAGTCCCTGCCCCATTGGAGCTCACAGTCTAAATTCCCACACACACACACAGACAGACAGAGAGAGACTAGGGTCAATTTGATAGCAGCCAATTAACCTAATGGTATGTTTTTGGACTGTGGGAGGAAACCGGAGCACCCGGAGGAAACCCACGCAAGCATGGGGAGAACATACAAACTCCACACAGATAAGGTCATGGTCGTGAATCAAACTCATGGCCCCAGTGCTGTGAGGCAGAAGTGTTAACCACTCAGCCACCGTTAGATAAGTAGATATTAGTAGATATCTTTGAAATACCAGTGCAGGAAAGAAGCATCGCATCAGATTTTTGAAAGGGTAATGTACAATTTATATGGAATATGAAATGTGAATGTTCGCAGGGTACTTTTCGCTAAAAGTAAGGATGAAGCATCTCCCATTGAGATCTTGTGTTACAATCTTGTCATAGTTATATAAATTCTACTGTATATTTTACATTCGGAATTCCCTCCTTTCGAAGTCCTCAACTTGTGGTGCAACAATTGAGTCACTTTTGCTAGCTACTTATATATACACCTTTACAAGAGATATAGTAGATATAAATCAACTAAGGAATAACAAAAAAACAACTAAAATATTAGTGAGACACTTTTATTAAACAGTTTAGATGATATAAAAGGAGCATGCTAGTCTCCTTTAAAATTGTGCTTGAGGTTGGAAACAGGATAGGATGTTGATGTAGCGCTCGGGCGTAGTTAGTTTCATTTAAAATTGTGTTCTGTTACTTTGCAATAACTCTTGTACTGAATATATTTGTTTTGCATCATTCATAATTGCTACAGAATATGCTAGACATAGAAATGTAAGCTTTTCCAGCTATAATTCTCCATGCAGACCTTAATGAATCACTTTCAGTGGGTTTTCCAAGTTTAATTATACCTAACTGCAATTACAACTTGAGTCCAGACCTCAGAAGACAAGTACATAACTCATAAATGAAACTTTTAAAGGGCTGTGATGTCTCATGTTGTGTCACTGCCTGTTTACTATGGAAAATATCACTTATTATGTTATCCTTATGTGACTCAGTAATATTTTCACCAGTATATTATTAGACATCCCTGCTTTAATTTCTCTATTTGCTTGCAGATACTCATACAAGATGCAAATGGAATTCCCACAATTTACAAGTACAGATTTTTTTTAAAAAAACGGTCAAAATGTGTTCCATAAAGTATGTTCTGAAAATTAGAATATTCTTGAATAATATATTATAAACAATTAAAATATGGATCATAATAGAGAAATCGTAGCATATCCTATGACTTTCTTCACTTTGTATTCTTAATCAATTTTGCATAATGTATGTGGCAATTTAGTAGTAAGATGCCATATCAGTTTATATTACCAAAATGTAAAGTGTTAGATCAGCATTAACATTCAATTTTAGGATTATGGTAATAATACCATTGCACTTATCTACCATTATATAGAAAATGCAGAAACTATAGAATCACCACCACATATTCTAAAATTGTAATAGGGTTTTGGTCAAGTAGCTGTTTGGAAGGGGTTGGCTACTAAATCCAACACTACCTACCATAACATGATGATCGTGAAGGTGTGATGGGCGACATGCTCATATTTCCAACATTTTGAAAAAGTGAAGTACAACAATTTCCACAGATGAAGATCCCGATACACCGAATGATGTCACTTTGAACAGCGACAGTATTATAATGGAAGTACACGCCGGTTGTACAATGCATTTTAGTAAGCCTTGTATACTGTAGAGCTGACACATACTTCCATTGCCCCCTTAACACCAGCAATAATACTGTTTGTGATCACCATGTCATGGTAAGTAGTATCAGATTTTTGTAAGTCGATATTATGACTACCACTGGTTTGGAAGAAATATAAAATGAGTTAGAACACTTCAAGGCACAACCAGAAACCAAACTAAGGGAACCTATTCTTAAATGGAAGAATGTCGGCTAATGCTGTATCTAGTTTGTTTAGAGACCATTTACAGTCCTCAATGACAGGGCATAGGTAGCCATGTTATAATGTCACTGGCACTGTATAATATTAAATAAAATATCTTCCTTAATGGGTTGCTCCCCTGTCTTGCTGCCTGTTTGCTTTTGCTGCGTCTCTTTCAATCTACACAGTGGAATTCACAGTTTCACTCCTCACGCCAAGTGATCAGGAATTATCTATCCACATAATCACACAGGAATAAGATTTGCCAAGACACTGCTAGAAACCCAGATGGCTGTGTCTGAATGCTTGTCCAAAAATAGGCAATACTATTTTTTGGGGACGTCTACACGGAATACTTGAGTTCGCATTTATACCACTGAGCAGGTCTATATCCCATTTCTCCACTCGTTGCTTCAGGTAGATCCACAAGTGTGGGGTTTTGAGCTGGAACACCTTGACACAGCTCAAGGTTTGCAGAATGTGCCATGGTCTTTCTATGTGAGGATCTGGATAAGATGGCATTCACAGTTGTTTGCTCTATGTGTTTGCTCTATGTGTTTGCTCTATGTGCTCTGTGCCATGGGAAGAACTCTGCAGAATTATTCTATCAAATTCTGCCTGTTGGCAATTCTATCTCAATGGAATGATGATGCTCTTCATCATACAGAACAGGCATTGCATATGCAGTAAAATACACCTTCAAGTCCTTTAATCCTTGTGTCAAATAGCTCTGGCAGTAAAATGCAGTAGTCAAATGATATTTTGGCGAAGTGCTATCCTGCAGTCAATACTGTAAAATACATTGTTTCCACACACCTGTTAGCCATCACCCTGCTTTATCTCCCTTAAATTTACCAAGGTTGCTGACATATCTTCCACAAGCAGGTGCTAATATTTTGCCACATAAAAGACCTTAGGAGCTATGAAAGAGTACATCCAAGGTAGGGGTTCCCAGACTTTTGTATAATGGGATCTCGTTTTTTTTACAGTCTGTGCATGGTGATCTACCAACTCATTTAGTGAAATCAGGAAAGTCCTGGTATAATTAATTTATTAGAGTATAAGAATCCTGGTATAATTATTATAATAGAGAGAACATAGATCCTAATAATATACTAATTAATAATATGAATATCTATATCTATCTATCTATATCTATATATATATATATATATATATATATATATATATATATATATATATATATATACATTAATCCACATGAAGTAATATCAATAGTAAGAAAATAATGTGTGTTATGTTTTAACTCCTCTGTCCTCTGGGAAGCATATTGGGGAGCCCCTACTCTCCAATCTTCCTATACAGACTAGCTAGCACCATAAACAATAAGATCATTTGGAGGGAAAGCTGCAGACCTAATAAACATGATTCTAGTGCTCTGAAATTAGATATTCAGCACTGGTTAAATTCTCTCTAAGGGACATCATCAATATTTGATCTGTTGATCTGTCAGTGTCTGGATCAACCTGTTTAATTTTTAAAGTGTTTTATAATTTTAATTGATTCAGATTAATTCACAGATCACTAGTTCCATGGAAAATTTTTATATATATATATATATATATATATATATATATATATATATACATACAATCAAGTCCATAAATATTGGGACATCGACACAATTCTCATATTTTGGGCTCTATACACCACCACAATGGATTTGAAATTAAACTAACAAGATGTGCTTTTACTGCAGACTTTCAGCTTTAATTTGAGGGTATTTACATCCAAATCAGGTGAACGGTGTAGGAGTTACAACGGTTTCTATATGTGCCTCCCACTTTTTAAGGGACCAAAAGTAATGGGACAATCGACTCAAAACCTATTTCATGGACATGTGTGGGCTATTTCCTCGTTATTTCATCATCAATTAAGTATGTAAAAGGTCTGGAGTTGATTCTAGGTGTGACATTTGCATTTGGAATCTGTTGCTGTCGACTCTTAATATGAGATCCAAAGAGCTGTCACTATCAGTAAAGCAAGTCACCATTAGGCTGAAAAATCAAAACAAACCCATCAGCGAGATAGTAAAAACAATAGGTGTGGCCAAATCAACTGTTTGGAACATTCTTAAAAAAAAAAGAACGCACCGGAGAGCTCAGCAACCCCAAAAAGACCTGGAAGACCACGGAAAACAACTATGGTGGATGACAGAAGAATTTTTTCCCTGGTGAAGAAAAATCCCTTCACAACAGTTGGCCAAATCAAGAACACTCTCCAGGAGGTAGGTGTGTATGTGTCAAAGTCAACAATCAAGAGAATACTTCACAAGAGTGAATATAGAGGGTTCACCACAAGATGTAAACCATTTGTGAGCCACAAAAACAAGAAGACCAGATTAGAATTTGGCAAACAACATCTAAAAAAACCATTACAGTTCTGGAACAACATCCTATGGACAGATGAGACAAAGATCAACTTGTACCAGAGTGAAGGGAAGAGAAAAGTAGGGAGAAGGAAAGGAACTGCTCATGATCCAAAACATACCACCTCATCAGTGAAGCATGGTGCTGTTAGTGTCATGGCATGGGCATGTATGGCTGCCAATGGCTCTGGTTCCCTTGTATTTATTGATGATGTGACTGCTGACAAAAGCAGCGGGATGAATTCTGAAGTGTTTCGGGCAATATTATCTACTCATATTCAGTCAAATGCTTCAGAACTTATTGGACGGCGCTTCACAGTGCAGATGGACAATGACCCGAAGCATACTGCAAGAGCAACCAAAGAGTTTTTTAAGTCTAACAAGTGGAATGTTATGCAATGGCCAAGTCAATCACCTGACCTGAATCCTGAGCATGCATTTCACTTGATGAAGACAAAACTGAAGCGAAAATGCCCCAAGAACAAGCAGGAACTGAAGACATTTGCAGTAGAGGCCTGGCAGAGCATCATCGGGGATGAAACCCAGCATCTGGTGATGTCTATGCGTTCCAGACTTCAGGCTGTAATTGACTACAAAGGATTTGGAACAAAATATTAAAAAGTGAAAGTTTGATGTAGGATTGTTTAGTTTGTCCCATTACTTTTGGTCCCTTAAAAAGTGAGAGTCACATAGAGAAACCATTGTAATTCCTACACTGTTCACCTAATTTGGATGTAAATACCCTCAAATTAAAGCTGAAAGTCTGCAGTTAAAGCACATCTTGTTTGTTTCATTTCAAGTCCATTGTGGTGGTGTATAGAACCCAAAATATGAGAATTGTGTCGATGTACCAATATTTATGGACTTGACTGTATATATCTATATATATATATATATATATATATATATATATATATATATATATATATATATATTATTTTGACACAACCAACCTTCAGATGGTCATCCCATAGCCCTAGTTTAATGGACAGCTGACACTCTCACTTGATCTTTATAGAGGAGTTTTCTTCTGATCAGCAACCTTCTGCAATGAAGTGGACAAACTGAAAAAGTTCAGCACTGACACCTGTAGTGGTCTAAATAAACCAGGATGGCAAACACAAAAGGAGAAGCTGATGAAGTGTAATACAGTACATCGCTGACACTGGAATTGACCCCCTCCCCCCGTTCTACCATAACAGTCTCATCACTTGAATTTAAAACATAGCTGCTGGGATTCGCATCCCAAAAGCTCATCCAAAAGGTGTTTGAGGGGGTTGAGGTCAGACCTCTGTGCAGGCCAGTCAATTTCATGAACATCAAAGTCAGAAAACTATTTTTGATGGACCTTGTTTTGTGCATTGGGGCACTGTAATGCTGAAATAGGAAAGGGACTTCCCCAAAATGTTGCCACAGAGTTGGAGGCATACAATTCTCTAAAATGTCAATGTATGCTGTAACGTTAAGTTCACTGGAACAAAGGGGTCCAGGCCAAACCATGAAAGACAGCCCCAGATAATTATTACCCCTCCACCAAACTTTACAGCTGGCAGCATGCATTTGAATATGAAGCGTTCTTCTGGCATCCGCCAAAGCTGAGAGACTTTTGATAGGGTGATGCTTGATGTCTTAGAGCAACACATGATTGGACAGGAACAACCTCTGGCTAAGTACGTCACCTTCCCTGTGAGAAGGAACACTTTTCTACCGTAGCCAAGTCTCATTCAAATACAGTGGCAGAGCATTATGCCTGCTGGGTGAATAAAGCCTTTAAATAATCCTTTGCTGAGTGTTTATAATTGAGTTATAGTATACAGTTATTTGAAGAGAGGTCAAGGCTACAGTTCTGGTTCAGCCTTTTACAGTGCAGTATCATTTTTCTTTAATATGCATAAGAATTCCTTCAGTAGAGGATCTTGTTTGATGACACTGATGTATGACTACAGACAGAGAAGTCACATAGGTCATCACTTTAACTTGATAAGTATCACTCACAGACCTTGTTGTGTGAAGCTGTAATTCTAGAGTATTAGCAGATTATAAACTCTCTTTGTGAGGTTGACTACGCAATGTGTGTGAGCTTGTGCAGGTTGTGGTGTTTGTGTAGGTTTAAGCCAGCAATTCCAGGAATTTCCTTTATCATGCTTGAAATTATTCACCACATATTCCTTGTTATGGTATTTTAAAGCTAGACCATGTGGCACCGTAAAGCAATCAAATCAAATGTATTTGTAATGGAAAGGAAAAGGAGTTTGACTTTTTCTTTAAATATTTAGTGGTGATAAATTTAATAGCAGAGATGATCCTGGACAAATGTATAGCACCATAGATTAATATTTCCATTCTGTCCAATCTGTATAGGAAACAAAAAACAAATTACAGTGTCACTCACACACTGGCCATTTATAAGCTCCATGTAAGACTTATCCACATATTAAACTTTCTAATAATGTATTTATTATTGGATTATTACATTCTTAATTAATCTTAGTTTTTGATGTTTTTTTACACATTTGTTTCCTGTGCTAACTTAAATTAACACTCCTCCAAGTTAGTTTTGTTAGTTTTGAGGTCCACCAATGGCTTTCATGCTCTAATAATGTATTCCTCTTTTCTAATACTGCTTGTCTTATTCACAAGCAGACATATTGTCAATGTCACAGCAATGTGAACTTCCCACTCCCGAAAATATGACATTAAACCTTTTGTATTAATAAATATTATTATTTATTAATAAAGTATTTGTGGGTGGGTTTTTCTTCAGCAGACTATATTCATATGGTTTCCTATAGGTATGTCACCACTTGATATTTGTCATTACGTGACCTGTGTTTAATGCTGTGTACATCACTGTATGTCACTAAGCATCTCTTTATGAGTTTTTGCAGTGCTTTTCTATAGCTTCTATTTCAATTGCATTTAATTACTGCCCTAACTTCTGCATATGAATATTCTTAATTTTTAGATATTTTTAAGTAATCTGGATCTTTTTGTCTCTATTTTCTGAGGTGACACATTTTAACTACTTAATGCCTAGTCTACACACAGAGCACATGTTATATAATGTTTAAGAACCAAGTTTTAACAATATCTTGCAAATATATTGGGATCATTTTATTTATATATTATGGATGTAATGTAAAACATGAGCAGTCACATCATCATCATCAACATTTATATAGCGCCAGCAAATTCCGTAGCGCTTTACAATTGGGAACAGACATTAATAAAACAATACTGGGTAATACATACAGACAGAGAGGTAAGAGAACCTTGCTCGCAAGCTTACAATCTATTGGACAATGGGAATTTGAAACACAAGGGCACGGGCTACATCATATTGCACATTGGACCAGCTAGAATGCAAAGTTAAAAGTATTGAGTGGGCTGTGCGATCAGTCATACAGCAATGTTGGCCAGAGGGTTGTTGTCTTGTGTTAGCTATGTAGAGGGTGGTAATAGGGTAGCCTAGGGAGATTAAGATGGTGGTTGAGGAATATCATAAGCTTGCCTGAAGGTTTTCTCATCAGAATAAAGGTAAGTAGTTCAATCAATTTATAACTGGTGAAAGATCCCAGGGGTGTTCCCTACCCAATCCCGGTAATGATAAGACCGACAGTTTCCCGACATAAAAAAATCTGATGCTTACGTGCCCGACACTAAATAAATATAGACTGACCTTCAAACTGATGCATAAGGTATCCAACAATGTTCAGCTAAATTCCGAATACAAGAAATCCAGACATGGCAGACACCGAGTAAATGTACCCAACCCAGTTCACGACAAGTATGGAAAACAGAAACAAGATCCCACTGCACTCAGCTGACAGTAAGCAAACAACGACCCAAGCATGTGGCTCATGCTTATATACAGTCAAAGAAGTCCTCTTGACATATAATATCCTTTATATAATTATACTTTATAATATACAATAACTTAATGTATGGGTTACATTATCGAATATTTATTTTTTCAAGGGCCCTTCCTCAGTACCCCTTATGCCAGAGGTTCTCAAACTCAGTCCTCAAGAGCAACCAACTGTCGAAGTCGTATAATTGGATGAACAAAAGTATATTGGTTAATATTGTTTTGCCGTGCGATTGCGATCCGTACACCACGTAACACGTGGCATGGTGCGATCGCACGGTAAAATACGCACGCACACACTCGCATTACAACATTTAGTTATTTATATAATTCATATTCATATTGGTTCCGTTACACTGTAATTTATGAGCAGATAGTATTTTGTTTATTATTAGTCTATATATATATATATATATATATATATATATAGATTATATGTACACTTCAGTGATATTCAAGGTTCAGGTTATAGGAAAGGTATCATGCCTAGTATCATATTAAAACCCTATTCATCAGCAGCTGTCCGGTTCCATCGCCGAAGAGATCGCATATTGCATACTCTAGTTATTGATGTTAGGGAATAAACCTTTGTATGATGCTGGCTACGAAATGCTAATTGTAACTGGAGCATTGGCAGGAAGAAAGGAGCTCATGCCCTGGAGAGACGACCCCCACCTTTGGATTCCTTAGATTGAATCAGCCTATGACCTGTTTAGCCTGGACCCATCCGATGTCTGGACCTATAGAAGCAAGCCACGTCATTTGCATTGTTCTCTGTAACACTGTGTATATATGATCATAGCTGAGCACCCAGCTCTCAGTCTTCACTGATCACAGTATTCAAAGGTGAATCATTGTCCAGGGGTGCCCGTGGTTAGCGCAGCGAGCGCATGCGATAAGAGCGCGGTATGTATGTAACTTTTGGTATTGGCTGTACTGTACTGTATCATATATAATAATGTATTGAATTGTTGACTATTTACATCTGCTAAAATAAATCACTTTGTGCGTTAGAAACACAATACAATCGCCTATGCAATGCTTATTTGAAAATGATAAAATTACTTTAATAATTTGGGGGCTCTTGAGTTAGGAGGTTATGTTGCCGGAAGGTATGCAACGCTGACGGAATTCGGTTACTCAACAAAGGGTGGATATTGACGGACGCATCTCAAACGGGAAAGAACGCAATGTGTTCAAAACCTGTTGTCCATTTTGTGTTGAGAAGCCGAATGTCCACAGTTGCGTAATCTGAAGGAATGCTAACTAGAATCTAGGGACAAGAAAGAAAAATGTTTCTTTTTATTGTCGTTTTGCGTTTTAAAGGGTATTGCATTGCCAAGTGTATGTGTGCTTCCTGTTTAGCGTGTATGAACTTCCGATATTGTTACCACGTGTTTAAACAATCATGTTCATAGTCTGTTATATATGTAACATAGTCTACATATGTGTTAATATGTTCATGGTAGCATTTGTTAAAACCTCTGTAAAACTTCCATTGTTTGGGAAATCTATTTTCTGTGCAGAAAACAAAAGGTTGTATGTGAATGGTATGCATAAAGATAAGAGAAGAGTTTGCATACTGTTGAAAAGAGATAGCTAAGGGAAGAATTTGCATACTGCTGAAGACAGACAAAGAGGTGATTTACTATTGAAAAGACAGATTGGTTGCTGCCTGACCAGGGGGACTGGATGGTTGTGTTTGAAATAAGAACACTATTATAGGTAGTATGTGGATTTTTTATGTAACATACGGTGCAGTTTAATATGGTAGTATGTGGATTTTTATCTAGCATACGGTGTTATAAGTAGTATACAGGGTATACGGTGATATGGTAGTATGGGAATTTTTATGTAGCATACGGTGTTATAGGTAATATACAGTATTCTAAGCTGTATATGGTGTGGGTTCAGGTAGTATGTGGAATTTTATGTAGCATACGGTGTTATAGGTAATATACAGTATTCTAAGCTGTATATGGTGTGGGAATAGGTAGTATGTGGATTTTTTATGTAACATACGATGCAGTGATATTGGTAGTATGTGGATTTTTATGTAGCATACAGTGTTATAGGTAGTATACAGGGTATACGGTGATATGGTAGTATGTGGATTTTTATGTAGTATACAGTGTATTGAAGAAGTACGTGATTTGAATAAGTATTATACAGGATATACGGTGAAAACAGATTTTGTGGTAGAGTCAAGGGTATCGAGGAGCTGATAGCCCTTTAGTCCGCAATGATGTTTCTGTGTTAGGAGGTGTGTGGGCGTAGCCTGTGAAACCATCCACGGATAAAAATCTCTAGTAGGTTCTGTTTGAAAGGAGAACAGGTAAAAAGTATTTTTGCGTAGCGTTGAGAAATAGGTTGTTTTCACAATGGATGCGAAGCAAATGCTAGAGATAGTTCGTGTTGTGCTGCCTAATGAATGGCCGGTTAGTTCAGCAAGATTTCTCATGTTTAATAAATATGGTGCATACGCAACTGCATATTGCGACAAGTGGGTCAAAATGACCAAGGATTGTGAAAGACCTTTCCCAAACATGGGTAGTTTTGAGTCAGAGGTGTTAAATATTGTTAGAAATAAAGTGCGGTTGATTAAATCAACAAAAACAAGAATTGAACATGATAGCTGTTTAAAATTGTGGCAACAAGAAGGGTACACATGGCAAGGAAGCGCGTGTTCAGCGGAAGTAAGCATACCGGAAACAAGCATTCCGGAAGTGTGCGTTGCAAAACGTGGCGAACTGAGCGCAAACACGCCCCCGACAAATTCGGTCGGGGCGGAACGTACAGCCAATGCCAAAAATTTAAAAACTGTAACTAGTAACTTGTATGTTGTTTTAAGTAATGTTAAAAGTAATGTTTCAGGACAAAGAAAAGGAACGATCCCACCAGCAGGGGCAGCGGCTGAAAGTGGTGAGAATAATGTAAAGGTTAACACAGGGGGAGACATCCATTGTACTGCAGCAGCAATTTCAGCAACTAGTTCAGAACATAGTGATTTGGTAGACTTACATCCTGTCTGCACAACAGCAGTTCCCAATGGGAAAGCGGTCAGAGATGGTGACGTTCCCTTAAAACATGTAGCAAAGCATGATCCATGGACTAGGTCTGAAATGTTTTCAATTTTGTCTGATTTCCCTGATCCTACGAAAGATTTGACCAAATGTCAGAAGTTTATTAGATATTATGGTAATGTGTACGAGCCAACTAATAACGATTGGCGAATATTATTGAAGACCTGTCTTCCTCTTAATACTGATATACAAACATTCATTAAGGATTGTATGTTGGAGGAGGATGAATCCTTAACCGAGGGTGATAATCAGGACAATATTAGACATTTAATCACACAGTTGGCCATATATTTTCCAGTGATAGTGGACTGGAGTAAAATTTTTACTATCAAGCAAAAAGATAGTGAAAATGCAACAGACTATTTTTGCAGGGCTCTGATAGCAATGGCCAAATATACTGGGGTATCAGACATAAAGGATAATGTACACTACAGCGAGGTTGCTGTTAAAGTTCTAATGGATGGCCTCAGGGAAAACTTGAAAAGAAGGGTGCAAACTTCATTACCAAACTGAAAAGGAATCACTGTAAGTGCTCTCAGGGAGTCAGTTATAGGACATGATAAAAGTATAAATAAACAGAAAGAGACAATAAGTGATAGGGTAATGATGGTAAGTATCCCAGCACTAGAGGGACTGCACACACGACCACCAGCATACAACCCACATAACAGGAAACCTAGAATATTGAGATGTTACAATTGCAGAGAAGAAGGACATATTAGGAGAGATTGTAAAAAGGAAAGACACAATACACATAGGGGTGGGTCATGTAGATATCCTCCAAGGAGGAATTCACATAGACTAGAAGACTCACACCTGCCCGCACATGCTATAGCAGCAAATGCTGCGCGGAAAAGAGATAGTCAGCGCTAGGAGTCAGGTCACACCTATAGTCCTACAATCGGGCGGGGTAAATGTTAAACTGTGGTAAGTATTAGTGTGCAGGTTACTGATTTAAAAGGTATACTTTGTTGATGTTGCTTGATTGTTTTATGTTGTCACATATTTGCTTTCCTAAATCGCTGGCCGATGGTAAAGAATGGAAATGTTTGTTTTGTTTGCTCTTTTGAGATAACTATCTTGTTTCCCTCTTACAGATAAAGGGTACACGAAAGAAATATAGACTTGGGGCTAGATTTACTAAGCTGCGGGTTTGAAAAAGTGGGGATGTTGCCTATAGCAACCAATCAGATTCTAGCTGTCATTTTGTAGAAGGTACTAAATAAATGAAAGCTAGAATCTGATTGGTTGCTATAGGCAACATCCCCACTTTTTCAAACCCGCAGCTTAGTAAATCTAGCCCTTAGTGTTTAAAGGGGTGAGGTAGAGAAATAGAAAGATTACTCTTGAAAGACTAATTAACAATAGACAATTGGAACACTCTTTGTTTTAAGCTGCAGTGTCTCATGATAATTTGTTTGGCTGAGAATCATTATCCAACAATGAAGTATGTACATACTTTGCTCCAAAATATCGTTTTATGTATCTCAGATGAGTCATCAACAGTTAATTTTTACATTTCTCTATCATAAGTTAGGAAAGTCCGTTGAAAAGGTATGTAGTCAATGTGATACCGAGTTCTTAATGAACAAATGACGGACGACACTGGATTGCACGGTTGGTTTAAGACCCCCTAGTCAAGTATGGGGAGGGGTCATAGTTAGCAAATAGCTAAGGGGATTAGTGGAATGAATACAGCCATTTTCCCATAGAGTCCAATCCAGCTGTCATTTGTGTTGTAAAATCTCCCTTTCTGCATGTATGTTTGTATTCAAATCTTTGTATCCCTTTTATTCATTGCTTTCTTATTTCTCATTCTTTACATCTATGCTAGTCTCTCTCTCTCTCTCTCTCTCTCTCTCTGCTCTGGTAGAAATAAAAACAGACACAGTCTCATTAATGGGGCTAAGACATATTTTTTATTTTTTTACATAAGACAAATTCAGGGACACACACACTAGATTGACATGAGTCACAGAAACAGTCAGGGGTTTTGTTTTCATGCATATAGAAACTGCTGATTTTAAGCAGAAAGGTTCTGTTGTGGAAATACGATTCATGTTTTATAGGTTGCATATCTATTTTGGGTTTTTTTGGGGGTTTTTTTCGTTGTTCGTGCCTCCTGTACAAAAATGTGCCTTTATATGGATGCACAAAGGATGGAGACTGCTAGAGGATAGTGTTATGTGCGTATAGTCGCTAACCAATAACGATTGTCGAACCTCGATTTGTGTTTCCCATGCACAAAGATTTTTTTGCAACAAGTAGAATAAATATGCTCAAGCAAAGTAATAATAAATACAGCCGTTACTTATCGCAGGCGCTCTGGATCCAGTGTGCAGTCATTCAATCCTGAATTTTGGGGACAAGATTTCTGAACACTAGATGTGAAGCTGCTGCTTATATACACAATGAAATACAGTAATACAATGAAGATGGTATGGCTTGCATCTATTGGTCCAGGTCTCAGGAAGGTCCAAGGGGTTGTCAATCATTGGCTAGTTCATCCTAAGGAATCCAAAGGAGGGGGTCACCTCTCCAGGGGGTATGCTTGGCTCTTCCCGCCAAGATTCCTTAGTCTTAAGTAGTTCATAATTCCCTATCATTCGTAACTTGTGTATGCACTCTGCGATTCCCTCGCAGAGTGAACCAAACAGTAGGATATGTAATGAGGTTCATTATGATACAGCTCATGATGTGATTCCTTCAACCTGTTCCGTGTATTTCACCAATATGCATGTAACTCTAATATAACATATAAATACTACTATATTTCGACATAACTGACTATGTGTTGCAACTACCATTAATGTGTACTATTTTATTAGTATGTGTGTTTGTGCGAATGGTAAAAGACCAATAATTGTTGCTGCCACGTGTAGTGGATGCATACGCCCTTTCACGCCGTAGCGTGCCCATGTACGTCGTAGCGTACCGTACGCATCTTTTCAGACAAAGACAACCAAGTTTGCTCAACTTTAATTGAAATGACTTTATCCAATTTGAAAAATCATTTTATAGCAATACCAGCACATGATTAGGACACTACATAGAGGACTTTATACAGTGACACAGTTACCAACTGAAGTAGCTGCTAGTAAAGTCCACACTTACACACACCACCACACATGGCTGTCACACCAGGGTGAACATAGCTGTCAAATAGACAGCAGGGTTTTATGTGACAGCTAACAAATCTATGTTTTGTTTTGTTTTTCATTGTATTGTTTTAGTTTTAAAAAGTGAACACACACACACATTCACGCATACACATATTAGTTAATATATGAAGATTTGGTTTACCTGAAGAATTTCTCCAGGTGAAACAAATCCACGTCATCCAATTACCACCATGCAGGATTCTCAAGTATACAGTGGTGTACCAATGAAATATGTCTGGGTAAAGGGGTATTGAAATGTGTCTAATGTATTACTGTGTCATACTCAAAGCTTTTGTTATTCAATGTGATAGTCCTAGAGTTATAATAGATGATAGGGGTATTTGTGTTATTGATAATAGAGGTATAATGTATGAGTAGTGGTAACAAATCACATACTTTCAATTATTTATAAACCAGTGTGAACATAAAGTAATGGTACTAGGTAGAATGAATTGAATAGAATAAGAGTTGGAACTCGATTGAAGTGACTGATAGCTTCGGCCATTAGTCCTTCCCCGGTACCAAAAGGTCACTCCTGGGTAGCCTCTTAACCTGACGATTTTTGAGATGTTCTTGACCCCTCTTGGGATGAGATTGTAACTGAAAAAACTAGGTTAGGCCTTGAGAGAAGGTAAATAGTGAGACAGCAACAGAGAACGTCCAAAACACTGTTTCCTGAAAAGTCACACTAACTGTCAGGATGTTGGATCGGAAGAGTAAGTTGTGGAGCAGTAATTTCTTAGGCTCATGTTATTTGACAGACAGGTACCAGGTGTAGGCTACCAGCATCACGGCTTCAAGGGTAGCAGAGACACACTGGTGCCCATTCCACCCACTACAGAGGGGCCAACACTCAGAGAAGGGTCCAAGGGCACTCATGAGTATGTTCTGGAAGGCCTCTAATGCAGTTAGTAGCACCTGAGGCAAAGGCTAAGACAGTTGTCCAGCATGAAGGTGTAGTTTTTTCTGTTTTGTGTTCTCTCATTTCATTCTCTTCTCAGGACGGTCAATTCTTTTAATTATTAGCAGGTGACAGAGGCTGGTTCAGGTAATTATGTTGAGGAACTGGGGATGAAGGAGAAGTTAGTAGCATAATTGGTCCAGCCAATTACTCTATTCAATTCAGAGGTAAAGGAAAATTTGGAAACCCTGGAGCTTGGAGAAAGTGCGAGGGGCTATTGTCTGAGTAGCATTACGTCCGTAAGTACGGTGACCCCATAGTTAAAAAAAAAAGGTACACCCAGCGATGCCAGTACAGTAATATTCGGACTTGAGCAGGCATCCTTGAGAATGATTATCATTCTTGGGAGGGTAAGGTTTTAGACCAAACAAAGTGCTGGGCGTGCTCTCACATACCTCAGTGATTATATCAAGTAGGACTAGTTCTCTTCCCACTAAATATTCTTGAGGTACCCGAACTATGGGTGGGAGGTCACTAGGGGAAAAAGTATGACACCTAGGTCCCTTAGTCTGAAGTCTCCCAATGCTTTGCAAGCCGATCACTGTTAAATCTGAGTATTGGGAGACTGAGAAGAACGAACAGACAATAGCCCGCCCACAAGTGTTGATGAAAAGAACTGATGACATTATTAGAAGTATGTATATTAACGCAAGCTGAAGGAGATTGTATATGACATTATTGATAGACATAGGATGATGCTATTGATGAACATGAAGTGTTTAAATCTATTCTGAGCTTAAAGACATGCGTTGGACAGAAGAACCTGTTAAACTTGAAGAACTGTAGTAGAGTATTCTGTATAGCTGATACATGTTCTATTGTACCTTGTACCTTTCCAAATAATGTATTACGTGTTTTATTGCACCCTTGAAGGGCATACAAAAGGTTATCTCCAAGCTCCAGAAATGTACGGTCTATAGTAAAAGAAGAAATCGTTTTGAGGATTAAGACTCTCTCTTATGATAACTTGTTTAGATCTACAAACAGCGTGGTCATACCCCAAGGGGGATTTGCATTACATAGCAATGAAACGTGGTACTGAGATCCTGCATATAACATCTTTAAGGTGATAGTTTATTGTACTATCAAAGGGTGGAACTGTCGAAGTCGTATAATTGGATGAACGAAAGTATATTGGTTAATATTGTTTTGCCGTGCGATTGCGATCCGTACGCCACGTAACACGTGGCATAGTGCGATCGCACGGTAAAATACGCACGCACACACTCGCATTACAACATTTAGTTATTTATATAATTCATATTCATATTGGTTCCGTTACACTGTAATTAAGGGTGTGCACCGGCCACTTTTAGTGTTTTGGGTTTTGGGTTCTGATTAGCTTGAGGTTTGGGTTCTGATTTGTTTTGCCAAAACATCCGACGAAAGGTTTTGGTTCTGATTTATTTTTAAAAAAGCATAAAAAGTGCTAAAAACCAGTTTTGTGGGTTTTTTTCCCACTCCTATGCTATTATTAACCTCAATAACTTTCAATAACAATCATTTCCACTAATTCCAGTCTATTCTGAACACCTCACAATATTGTTTTTCGGCCAAAAGGTTGCACCGAGGTAGCTTGAGCACATAATGCCAAAAAAAGAGGTACAAGATGGAATTGTTCTGGGCCCTCCCTCCCACCCCTCGCGAGATTCGACGCGAGACTTGGAACGACAGAGCCTCGTTTTCAATTTTTTGCCTGCCGGAAATATCCGAACAGTGCTCGGATCCCGTTCGGATCCGCACTGTTCGGGTGGGCTCGGATTAGCGGAATCCGAGCCCGCTCATCTCTAACTGTAATTTATGAGCAGATAGTATTTGGTTTATTATTAGTCTATATATATATATATATATATATATATATATTGATTATATGTACACTTCAGTGATATTCAAGGTTCAGGTTATAGGAAAGGTATCATGCCTAGTATCATATTAAAACCCTATTCATCAGCAGCTGTCCGGTTCCATCGCCGAAGAGATCGCATATTGCATACTCTAGTTATTGATGTTAGGGAATAAACCTTTGTATGATGCTGGCTATGAAATGCTAATTGTAACTGGAGCATTGGCAGGAAGAAAGGAGCTCATGCCCTGGAGAGACGACCCCTACCTTTAGATTCCTTAGATTGAATCAGCCTATGACCTGTTTAGCCTGGACCCATCCGATGTCTGGACCTAAAGAAGCAAGCCACGTCATTTGCATTGTTCTCTGTAACACTGACTGTGTATATATGATCCTAGCTGAGCACCCAGCTCTCAGTCTTCACTGATCACAGTATTCAAAGGTGAATCACTGTCCAGGGGTGCCCGTGGTTAGCGCAGCAAGCGCATGCGATAAGAGCGCGGTATGTATGTAACTTTTGGTATTGGCTGTACTGTACTGTATCATATATAATAATGTATTGAATTGTTGACTATTTACATCTGCTAAAATAAATCACTTTGTGCGTTAGAAACACAATACAATCGCCTATGCAATGCTTATTTGAAAACGATAGAATTACTTTAATACAACAGTTCATGTTTTCAGGATTTAAATCAGGGGTGTCCAACCTTTTAGCTTCCCTGGGCCACATTGGAAGACGACGAGTCGGTTTGGGCCGCACATAAAATACACTAACACTAACGATAGCTGATCATCCAAAAAAACATAGAAAACATAGTTAATATATTAAACTTACTTGGAAATGAAGTTAGTAAGAGTTAGGAAACCTGTTGCAGAATCATAATTAAAGCAGTAGTCCCATTACCAGCTGCAATTTAACTTACCTGCATCTGCCCCTTAGTGGGGTTCGGGGAATTAAATGCCCAAAACTTTTTTTTCCTCTCTTTCTGCACCCATGAATCATTTTTTTTATTGAACAGTTTGAAATGGTCACCGATATAGGTAGCATCAGGAGGACTAATAGAAATCTACAGAGATTTAAAGATAGGGTGGCGGGAAAAATGGCACATGGAGCAGCCTCCGATGAGGGTAACAGTGGGTGATAATTTCACCCTACTCAGCACTGCACATTTAAAATGGTTTAAAATATTAAAAATACAATCATCTCTTAATATTTATATTAGATATATACAGAGAACACAGCTAGTTCATGATTGCATGATGCAGAAAGTCCAAATTCAGAGTAACAACAATAAGATACTGGATAATCTTTCACTGTTGCTGATAGCTCGCATGGGTGACTCCTCTGTGCTGCGCTGCGCAATGGATGTCGGGTGTGATGACGTCACCCCCAACATTCACTGCGAGCACCGCATGGAGGAGGAGACCAGGGAGGGAGCCAGAGCGCCAGCTGACGTGACCGGGAGGTAAGTATTTTCTTTCTTTTTTTTTGCAGGATATTTTTTTCATTAACAGCGCTGCCCCCCTGCCACAACCGCTGGGCCACATTTACAGACGGGCTGGGCCGTGGGTTGGACAACCCTGATTTAAATAATGCACAGTTGAGTTCATCTATTTTTCTGGGTAGGTAATTATCACAGCTGACAGAAATCCTGAAAACTTGACCTGTTGGTAGCTTTACAGGACTGCGTTTGAGTACCTCTTCCTTATGTGCAGGAGAGTCAGCTGTGTTCCCTGTCCCATGGGAGCAGGGGTACTTACCCTCCCTCGTTCTATTTATCAGTTTAGTAATAAGCACCATTGCTCTTTTTCTTTAGCATCACTGCTGAAAGTTAATGGACAGTAGGGTTTAAATTGCTAAATGCATTGCCAAAACATCAAAAATTGTTTGCCCTTAGCTGCTTAGCAGGCTATTCATGGTGCAACATGAAATGAGCAGTAAAGTGTGTCTAGGATTCTTACCGCTTGTTAGTGAGAAGAAATTTAGATGTCATTAATACATCATAGTAATTTGAATACTCTTTGTGCATGTTAAAAACCTTTTTACACTATTGTAATTGTATAGAGCTATTAAAAATTGTTTCATTTATTCTATTCTCTCATAGAATGCAACTGCTGTTTCTCAGTGATTTATTTATGAATTTATGAACTTTATTGGTTAATACAGTGTTGCACTATTATCCTTATTTTTATGTTTTTGTTTTATATGACTGGATCTCATTGCTGAAAATCTACGGAGATCACCCAGTCACTGAATTGAATATAAGTACTTTTCTCCTATTATTAATAATACTAGAGGCATAGGTCTACGAGAGATAGATAGCACTTAAATACTTCTTTATCCCTTTTTTATGATTACATGTTTGCCTGTAGTTTTTCCAGAGTTAATAGACTTTTAAGAATTTAGAAACAGATTCTCAAACTATTGTTGTCACAACCTCGTGTAAGGCATACGACAGGATGGGCTTTATTATTTGTTATTTTTAAAGTCAATAAACCGCATCTCCAGAAAAGCATCCTCCTTTCATTTCTGCTTTACACATTAGTACTTTACCAAAGCGTAGGGTCAGTGGTGGTCTATGTGTGTTTGTTTTGCAGACCATAGAGTGTGTGCTTCACTGATGCAAAGAGAAGACTACAGATTTTCAGCATGTGAGGTCTGTGCACGATAAATAGTAAAGCACTGGCAGTGGGGTCATATTAGGTGAATGTTATATTATTAATGCTTAAGATCAACATGATACTAAATATACATTTTAGGCATACAATGGGCTAGAAACTTCACTGATTCTAGGATAAAGGTCATGTATTTCAAGCTAGCACAATGTTATAGTTTTTCTTTGCTATATATTTAGCAATGTATCAACTTGAGAGATGGGTACCCCATCTTCATTTTTCTGGGGTCCTGTCCTTTCATGCCCAAGCTGTATGCCTGTGGGTGCATCAGAGCAATAAATAAGGGTTTTTCTTACATAAATAACATAAGAACTAAAACCACATTTCATAGAAGAAGCTTAAAGGTACTGTCAATACAAATTGGTTAAAGACAAAATGTCTTGTCATTTACAGATTCAATAAATTGATCTGGTCTCATGGGTGATCTTGGTTAAAGAGCTTTATCATCATTACCAATTGTTTATATAGTACACAGCACTGCACAATCAAAAATGTTTAATAATTCATATCAGTTCCTGCTCTAGTGAAACCTACAAACAAATTTTGCTAACACAAGCAGCATACACACTAGGCCCAATGTAGCCTGAAGCCAAATAACCCATACTTGCCAACTCTCAATGTCCGGGAGACTCCCGCATTTTGTGAGAGTCTCCCGGACTCCCGGGCGAGTGTGGCAATCTCCCGAATTCTGCCCACTTCACTAGGAAGTGCCCCA
This sequence comes from Mixophyes fleayi, assembly GCF_038048845.1. NCBI lineage: Eukaryota > Metazoa > Chordata > Amphibia > Anura > Limnodynastidae > Mixophyes > Mixophyes fleayi. Next base: position 159,009,929 of record NC_134405.1, read on the forward strand.
CTTCCTAGTGAAGTGGGCAGAATTAGATCCCAAATGCCGCGATTCCCGGTGAATCGCGGCGTTTGGCCCCGCCCCCGCTGTCAAATGACGCAATTTGCGTCATGACGTCACAGGGGGCGGGGCCGAAATGACGCGATTTCGGCCACCCCGCCCCTTCACGCCCCCCTCCACTGGCTGGCTCCCGGAAGGGAGCTGAAGAAAGTAGGTAAGTATGAAATAACCATCAGTATGCTTTAGCACTGTTGGATTGATAAGTTCTATGAAATAGGACCCAGTAATAAAATACACAGGGGATGGGTGACAACTGCAGGACAGTATTGCATATATAGATACATAGATGGCGATATATGTAGCCACACATATAATGCAATTGATTGAAAGTATAGATGAAATTAATAAAGCAACAATAAAATAATTTATACATTAATATTAATGCACCCTGTCGGTCCTCAGATTATGTAAGTCAAGTAATATCATTAGACAAGATATCAAAGTTCTTCTATTGAACTACATGGTTAATTATAATAGTGGCTATTTTGTTCCAGTGTAGAGACTGTTTGTGATATTTTGGCATTCATTCCACAGATAAAATGTATTTAGAGGTTGAATGGATAATATAGCCCCATTGCTACTGAGGGAGAGTATGACCCCTCTCTAGATCACTCCAAAACTCATCGTACAGTTAACAGGCTAAAAAGAATACTCACCCATATCTCAATGGGTTTGTTTTGTAATGCTGAAGCTGCAGATCCACTGCAGTGACATGAGGTTGCGTGAATACACTCACGACACTGCAGGGAGGGATATACATTATATATATATATATATATATATATATGTATATATATATATATATATATATATATATATATATATATATATAGATACATACACATATACATATGTATGTATGTGTATATATATATATATATATATATATATATATATGTATATCCCTCCCTGCAGTGTCATGAGCGTTTGCACGCAACCTCATGACCCTGCAGTGGATCTGCAGCTTCAGCATTACAAAACAAACCCATTGATCGTTGTGGGCATGAAATCATGTAGATACTTCTGATTTCATTTTATCTTTTCCATTGCCTACTAGTATGTTAGTATGGTACATATTGTATTTCAGCTACAAGTGTGACCGTTCAGGAATATAAATTTACAGTTCATTCTCATGAGTGACAACAAATGTGCTTAGAAGAGGAAGATAACATACGATGAAGGGAGCCACAGCCAACATACATACTTTTACAGGAGCAGAAGCAGATGGAAAAAAGAATATATAGTAAATTCTGACAAGTTCAAAGATTGATTTCTCTGCAAGCATCTCAACCATGTCCACCTTCAGCCAAAAATGTGTCATAAGTTCACTTAGCACCATATGTGTTTCCTTTCAATATGGTAATAATATATAAACTTTCACTAAAGTAAGTTACAGTAATATGCGGAGACTAATTTCCAGATTGCGCAAAAATGTAGTTCAGAGGTCAAAACCACCGCATTGAGCTTGATTGTACAACAGAGTACATTAAATCTATTTAAAACATATATGCTAAGAAAAGTTTTGTTAGTGGTATAAGTGTTGAAAGAAATACTGAAGTAATAAAAACATCTTTTCAGAGTAGGTTTGATGGGAAAAAAAAGTACTTTCATCAGCACTTTATTTTGATAAAACGTGATATTATTATTTAGCGGTAGGGGTTGCAATGCAAATGAACTTGTTGCAGATGTCTTTCAGTTACTTTTTTCATTTACCTAGACTTTCCGCCTACTGCACATTTATATATATTGCTTTGGAATGTTTCTGAATTACCACATGTTGTAACACTATAACCATAGCTGCATTCGCTGTTAAAGACTTTTTGAATAAATCGTTTTAAGCAGTCAGTTTCGTAAAGAGCTCCGATTTAATCATTTTCAAATTAATACAAATATGGTGATCTGGAACAAATGTTAGTGGTATTGTAGGGTCTCCTATTTAGTGAAACAGAAATCCAGTGCACCTATATCATCATCATCATCATCATCATCATTTATTTATTTATATAGCTATATGATTTGTACTGTCCACAAAAGCTACCCCATACTTATTTTTTACTTAAAATTCCTAGGTGCTCACCCACTTCTTGGTCCTTGGAATTGGCCCCGGAAAATCAGTCTGCAAGATCCACCTAAAATGTGCATATTTAAGAGAGTGAAACACCACTTCAAAGTGAAATCTACTACTGCTGCTCAGTTTACAGTGACATTTTGCATATCCTAAATTAGTCATGAGAGTGAGGGGACAACAGGACTGTCTTTAGTCACTATCTGTATGTGTCACTTTTAGCTGTTTTAATATTTTAATTTTATTGGTTGAAGTGAGACTAGAGGTTAATCTGTCAAGTTGCAATTCTTACAGTGATTTCAAATCTCTGCAAATTGTTTGAGATCACTGGCAATTTAATACGCAAAGTCACCATATGTATTAACCTGCGATTTTAACATTAAAACATCCAATCTCTGGTGATGTGTGTCAATCTTAAAACACTTATCCCACCTGTGGTTTAGTCAAACTCACCTGAGATTCAACAGGAAACAGAAACTTGCCCGAGATCTAATACAGAAAAAAGGCATACATACAGCTATCTGGCTATTCTTAACATAACAGGAGACACAATATAAGTTTTAATTATGAGGGTAATCATGATTTTTTGCTCAGAGTGGCAAAAATGATTATTAATTATCTTATTGGGGGGATTATTTTCTGAATAAATTAGTGGCCCAAACTTCATTAATGATTATATGTAAGGATTTTTTTTTTTAAATGTACTATTTGATTGTGGCATACCATTTCATTACCAGTGGGGCAATATTTAATTTTTTCTGATGTGGCAACACTTAATATTTCAAGATGGGGACATCACTTATAGTACAGACTTGTGGCACAAGAAGTGGCAGCATGCACATGGGCACAAGTACACGCTGCCATATATTGTCTACATTGTAGTAGATCAAAACATGGTACATCCTATACTTGTCTGTAATTTAAAATATAGCATACCTCCCAACTATAAGTCTCCAGCAATCGGGATAATCTGCACATGCATTAAGCATCAGCAAAGTTCTGAGCTGCCCACAGCCCTTTCATCTCCCCTCCCCACTCCTTCAATACCATGTACACCTGACGCTGGTATGCTTGGCATTGAATGAGCACCAGCTAGCAGTGCACACCTCCCAATAGTACTTTAATCAGGACAAGAGATCTGATCTGTGGGACTGCCTCATCTAAATCAGGACAGTTGGAAGGTATAAGTATATTATCAGCCAAAGAGTGCTGAAGGGTGCATGCTACCATTTACTTTATTTACTTTTTACCTTGTGAACGTCTTATGGTGTTGTGCTGTTGTAATAAAGCCTTTTTTGGCTATATTATGAACTGCTCAAGTGACTTGAATCCCATGGAGGATAACTACCATCCCAGCTAAGGGTGGTTTCCTCACAATACTATAGCATATATTCTTTTTGTCACTCTGTGCAATTAATGTGAAGGACTTTATCCAAGTATGAGAAGTAAATGTTGATGCTTTTCTATTGTGAAGAACTGTGAGCATGACATAATTAATGTGCGCAAACAGATTATCATTGAAATTATGTATTAATGGCAGTGGCCATGTTTTAAGGATTTGCCCTGCTTTCACTTCTAAGCAGCGATCACTTGAACATAAAGCCTGGACATTTGTTATTTATGGGCTATATTTTCTCAGACATCCACAAGGTTTTAAATGTCTAACTACCACATCAATTCCCCCATTTTTCCTAATTAATGACTCATGGGTTCTGTCCAAAAGCTTTGCCACCCTCGTTCGTATGCCACTCTGCTTGTTTTTCCTGCATCAAACACAAAAATATCGCTATAATACAAAAAGTAGGCAGACTTGCTCTTTACATCTTAAAATAACTTTACTGTGTATTTTAATATCTGCATTTTTTCTGGGGTGCTTTGTACAAATATAGATTACTTAAAAAGTAGTAGACAATTCAATGATCAAAATAGTGGTTTCCTGCATCAATTTTGAATAAAATGTTGTTGTTTTTTTGTTTTCCTGTCCAAATGGATTATAATAATTGTTGTAGAGCATTAATAGCTGTTTGGTGATTCTCCATGTTGGTATTGCTTAGACCACTTAAGTCTAAAAGATGGTAATTTTGTGAAAAGGACCTCTGGTTTCAAAGTAGATAATCATTAGTTTTTCATGCTTTACTTCAGCCTGCATCCAAAGTTTAGGCTAGACCAAATTCTCTTATATTGTAGACAATTGTTTTTTTTTATATAATTGCCTTTATTTTGGATCAAAATTTTAACCATGTCTCTGTCCGCCACTGTCTGTTCTCATTCCAACTGTACTATACCACCTGAAGCTGCACAAAAATGCAAAAAAGTATCCAATGGATAATTTAATATTAGCAGTTGATAATGTTCCTGCTTTACAGTAGCCACACACACTTTGCCTACCAACAGCTAATTAATAATAATAATAATAATAATAATAATAATAATGTATGTTCTTGCCATATAAACAATAGGTGCATCCTTAGTGTTTCTTTTATAGATGTCCCTATTGCTATTGCTGCACATTAAAGATGTATTCACAGATTTAAGTTTCTGTATTGACATCAACATGCTAACTTTATTATTAAATCATTTGTACATTTATTGTTTAGTTGGACCCCAAGGATAGTGCAATCACGGCACTACTAATTGCATTTCCCTTTTCATGTGGCTCGGGTCACCAGCTAAAGAATGCCAATGGTAACCTGGCATTTGAGTTCATTGGTATTTCATTTAGCTATATTGTACATATGAATAGTTTGTTTGTATTCTCTTACCTAAGGTGTTCTACTGTAGTTATATAAATGTGTGGAATGTATGCCAGGAAGCCCCTCATTGTCAAATGACTTAATGGGTTGAATTACTGACTGCCTTGGGAATTTATTGCATTACAATTATTATTGTCATGTATGTTTACTGTGTATTTTTATTATGTCAAGTGATACCACATTGTATTTGTGATCTAATTGTATTTGTTCAATACAGCATTGCTTTTTTTTATTATCCCTGGCTCGCCTTATCAATATGGGGGTAAGCAGCTGGTAGGAGTCCAGAAGATATTACTGCTTCGAGGAACACATTGCACTAGAGAACAATGAGACCTCATGTAAATACACCTTCTAACTTACATTTCTAGTAGAGATGGATGGGCTCGGTCTCTTGAAAACCGAACCCATCCAAACTTTCGGGTTCCGAGTACCGAGCCGAGTACGCCTATTCGGATTCCAAAACAAGGCAAAACATCATTGTGACGTCATCGGATCTTAGATCTCGCGAGGTTTTAGAATCTATAAATACCGCCTTCTAGCGCCATTTGAGAGAGGGACAGAGAAGGGGTAGGACAGAGTATAGAGCAGTTTGACAGGCAAAGTGATAGAAGAGAAAGAGGAGGGTGGTAGCGGTGTTAGAGAAAGCTCCATTGCTGAATTTCTCATTGCTGAAATCCTAATATACCAGTCATTGCACTCTTTTTTTTTTAATTTGCACTACAAAGTGTAGGATCTGATATACATCCTTATAGAAGAGCTGTGTTGGTCATTGCTGAAATCCTAATATATCAGTTATTGCACTCTTTTTTTCAGAATTTTCACTACAAAGTGTAGGGTCTGATATACACCCTTATAGAAGAGCTGCATTGGTCATTGCTGAAATCCTAATATACCAGTCAATGCACTCTTTTTTTCTGAATTTGCACTACTAAGAGAACGATGTTATCAAAATGGATTCACAGCAGTACACAGATGAACAGGAGCAGCAAGCAGCTGCTGCCACCAGTCCTGATGGTAGTTATCTCTGTACGTTATCTCGTAAAGCCTATGTAAAAGTACATAGTCTTTTGAAGTCAGGGAAAAAAAATAAACAAAAAAACACTTTTTACCGTGTTGAAGAGAAAAAGAGCTGTAATCCAGGAAAAGTTAACTGCCGATAAAAATAAATTGCCAACATGCCATTCTAGACACGCAGTGGCAAAGAAAGAACGAGGCCTTCGCCTTTCTCTATGAGTGCCAGATCTAAAAATGTTACTGAGGCTTCTTCTTGTAAGGTCTCTCGTGACCAAGCAAGCCCAAGTAATTCAGAGTCCAAAGGTGGTGCACAAATACTGTTACGTGTCAAAACCGAGCTGGAAGAAAACAGTAAGGCATTAGAGGAAAATGTATGTTCCGAATCAGAAATTACACCAATCCCTGAGGAGAGTCCTTCCAAGAGTAGTATGTGTAATCGTGACCAATCTTATAGTATACCCATAAAGAAGGTCCCTTTCAGCATTTCTGCTGAGGTGTGCCTGAACAGCCTCAGTGTAGCCGGTGATACTCCAAATGAGGATGCCACTTTGGAATTGGAAGAGGATGAGGGGGATATTTGAGTAGCCAACGAGGACACTAATGAGGATGTTGATGAGGATGAGGTTGTTTGTATAAGTCCTGCACCAGTGGAAGCAGTTCTGGCACGTGATAAAAAGAAGGCCATTGTCATGCCTGGACATAAGACCAAAAAAGCCACTGCTTATGTGTGGAATTATTTCTACCCAAATCCTGACAACAGGTGTCTAGCCATTTGTAGTGTATGTATAGCCACAGTCAGTCGAGGGAGGGACCTTAACCATCTAGGAACCTCATCCATGTTACGCCATTTGACGCGAGTTCATGGCAAGGTGTTGGGAAAATCTGAAAGTTATGGTAAAAAATAACAACAAACAGTCCATCATCATATAGGACCCTTCTCTCACCTACATCCCGACGCCTGCAATCTACACCCACAACACCATCCTATTCAATATCCTCAGTAGCGATTGGAGTTATTCCTGCATCCAAGTTGGTAAGGCTCGATAACTATCCTTGATTTCTCTGAAGAATTCCTGAGCATTAGACCCACTGCTGCTGCTGGGGGGGAATTTTCCTCCCATAAGCAGCCCAAGAAGAAGACCACTAGTACTTTACAACAATTAACTGTGAAACAATCTTTTGCTAGAGGAAGCAAGTATGACAGCAGGCACCATTTTGCAAAGCGGATCACAGACACCATGGGGACTATGCTAGTGTTAGATCTGCGTCCAATATCCACTATAAATGCACCTGGTTTTTCACAGTTAATTGAGGATTTGTGTCCCTGTTACAAAATTCCATCTCAACACCATATTTCAAGAAAAGCTATTCCTCAACTGTACCAGAACGTTCGAAAAAATGTACTAATTACGCTCAAAAATGCCATTCTACCCACTGTACACTTAACCACAGATATGTGGACAAGTAGAAGTGGGCAAACAAAAGATTATATGACTGTGACAGCCCACTGGGTTTGTCATTAACCTTCACAAGCAGGAACAGCAGCAGCATGTACACCACTATGTAACATTTCTCACAGGCAGGCTACTCTTTGTATCACCAGCTTCACTAACAGGCATACAGCTGTTAATTTGTTACGAAAACTAAGGGATGTAATTGATACATGTCTTATACCACTTGGAATCTCCCCAGGATATGACATTTCTGATAATGCCAACAATATTGTGCGAGCATTACAGCTGGGTGAATTCCATCCCATTCCCTATTTTGCTTACACAATAAACTTGGTGGTGCAGAGCTTCTTGAAAAATAACCGTGAGGTGCAGGAGAGGCTTTCAGTGGCAAGTTAAAATTTCGGGACATTTCCGGCATTCTGCCACAGCATGTAGGATATTGCAGCAGCTCAAAGAACAATTTAATTTGCCCTGCCACCAACTTAAGCAAGAGGTGTTAACAAGGTGGAATTCCACCCTGTACATGCTTCAGAGGATGGAGGAACAGCGCAAAGCAATACAAGAGTATTGCACAAGCCATGACATTGGGAAAGGAGGGGGAATATATTTCAGTCTTGCACAGTGGAGAATCCTTTCTGTACTGTGGAAGGTGCTGAAACTATTTTAAGTTGTGACATGTGAAGTGAGTTCAGACTTTGCTAGCTTGAGCCAAGTCATTCCCTTAATTTGACTTTTGAAAAAGCAGCTTGACAAACTGAAGGAGGAGATGAAAGAAAGCAATTCCGCAAAGTATGTTGGCCTTGTAGATCAAGTACATAATTCGCTTTGCAATGATCCAAGAGTTAGTAAATTCTTGAAGTTGGATCACTATGTTTTGGCAACTGTGCTTGATCCTAGGTTTAACACCTACATCCATTCTTTACTTCCAAATGACAGAGATCTGAACAGATGCAAGGAGCTCTTGGTCAGTAAGTTGACCGCTGAACTGGTTCTTGGCTTGACGACATTTACTCCTTCAGTTTCTCAGACAGCTGCTGCTCGTAAGAAATTGCACTTTCCAAAGAGAAGCAGGGATGATGTAAGTGGCAGACCACAACAGTTTGACATCTGGTCTGGTTTGAAAGATTTTACGAAAAAAGTGTGACCTCGGCCATAACTCCATCCGATCCTACTACTAACATGCAAAAGATGGTGGAAGATTATTTTCAAGAGTTCATTGAAATCTAAATGTCAGACAGTCCCTTTCCATACTGGGAGAAAAACAAGCCATTTGGAAACCCATGTACAAACTTGCTTTGCAATACCTAAGCTACCCACACTCCAGTGTGTACCAAGAAAGAATTTTCAGCACAGCCGGGAACCTTGTCAGTGATCGACGTAGGAGGTTACTTCCTAAAAATGTGGAAAAGATGATGTTCATCAAAATGAACTACATCTTCCACAAGGAAGGCCTTTTACCGGCAAATATTTCTGACACTTCTCTAATGGTGGATCCAGCGGAGATTAATTAATAGTTGTTAGTGGTCGCGGCGGCTCCGGGCACCGCCGCGACTCTCCTGCTGCTCCTAGTGACGTCCCGGCCGTTGCTACGGCAACCGGGGCGTCACTTCCGGTTTCTGTGTCCCGGTTGCCTGGGCAACAACCGGGACGCCTTGGTCTCACTGACTCCGCGCCCGGCCAGCTGTCAAACAGCTGGGCGCATGCGCATAATTGTAAGTAGGGCCAGCCCTGCATGTCTCTCAAGTTCAGCCAGTCAAGGCTGATTTTGGCTTCATTACTTCTGGCACTCTCTAGACATGATTGGCTGCAGGCTCTGCATATCCATTATACTGCAGCTGAGGACACATTCTAAACTGGGTTCTGATTGGCCATATGTACTATTTAAGGCAGTGAGGTCTGCAGCCTCACTGCCGGTTATAGCGTCCTGTTCTCAGTTCTCCTGCCTGCTTGTTCACTCTCTGCTTGGTGTTTATACCTTTGACTGACTTCCCGTGTATGACCTTTGCTTGTTCCTGGACCTTTGAACCTACGCTTCTGACCCTGACCATTTGCCTGAAATCCGGATTCTGCTCCTCTACTAGTACTCCTGACCTTTCGCTTGTCCCTGGATTCCGAACCTGTGCTTGTGTCGTCTGACCTTGGTTTTCTCTGCCTTAACCCCACGCTGCTGTCCGCCAATCACTCCACTCCTGGGTTCTCCTTAAGCCAGTATACGATTCTCGACCCCCTGTCAGCCTCCGGCCAAGTCTGTCCCCACCACTAGGGGCTCCAGCGAACACCAGGCTTTCAGAGTAGACTCCGAGTTTCATTGTGCTGGCTTGGGAGTTCCTAACAATAGTCTGTGAGGGTGATGTACACACTGATGAGGGAGAGGATGATGCTGAAGATGATGACGACAACATCTTGACAGTGTAGAATTAATTTTACAGCACTGTTGGTCTAACCTGCCTTTAGGGCATTGATAGCTGGTTTAGTGGGGACCCAAACAAACCAAGCTCTTCATCCACAAAAGTGGCAGCCCTTGTCGCTGAAGTGCTTGGTTTGTTAAAGTGTGCATGTCTTTTGTAAGATCCAACATTCTCAAGGACAATTCCATCTTGCACCATTAATCTTTCCTGGCACTGATGTGTGTTTCTGCCATTACTCTAACAAGCCCATTGTTAGCTTGTTTAGGGAGGGCCATGTTGGACTTGCAATTCAGCCACAAAAGTGGCACTCCTTGTGGATGAATTGCTTGGCTTGATAAATTGTACATGGTACCTCTCGCAATTGTGGGTGGCACTGTTATCTTGTTTGTTGAGGGCCGAAAGAAAATAAGCACTTCAGCCACAAAAGTGGTACTCCTTGTGGATGAACTGCTTGGCTTGATAAATTGTACATGCTACCTTTTGTAATCGTGGGTGATACTGTTATCTTGTTTATTGAGGGCCAAAAGAAAATAAGCACTTCAGCCACAAAAGTGCCACTCCTTGTGGATGAACTGCTTGGCTTGATAAATTGTACATGCTACCTCTCCTAAAATTGAATGGAAATCACTGGAAATTAGTGTTAGTGAGGTTAATAATAATGTAGGTACAAAATAATACCGAAATTATGTGATATTACTCCAAAAAATGAAATTTAGTAAAAAATAGCTAAACAAAACCAAAACACACAAGAGCAGTTTTGGCAAAACCAAAACCTGAAGCTGATCCAGATCCAAAACCAAAACATGGGGGCAGTGAGCATCTCTAATTTCTAGCCCCAGAGTATGCAGATTCCAACGTCTATATTAGGTCCAGTTCTGCATTACTGTGTTACTGTTATATGCTGTTATAATATTTTTGTTATTAATCAAATCATAATATAATATAAGTAGGTTAGCCTACTATTCACTGCTATTTTGTACCAGTTTTCACAGTGGTGTTAGTATATTTATGCTCATTATCTTACTTTATTGCTACCATTACCAGCCCTTACACTTAACCTTTCCCCATTTGTACAAAATAAAACTCTGTTTTGGTTTATCCCCATTTCACAATTGAATTATTTATTTGTGTCAGGCAAAGAAGCATAGTTCTCCCCCCTGACAGGTCAAGAACGCATCCGCTACCTGTTGTGAGAGTTGAAGCGCCTGGGTCACAGGAGGTGTCTGGGGGATAGATAAATAGCAGTCTCAAAGTATCTCACCTTAAAATTAGGAAAGTAAGATAACCTGTAGGAACTTGTTATATTAAAAAAAATTATTGACTGGAATCAAACTTCTTGTTGAAATCTTGATGACATAAGTTAGTATAAAAAGATCTAATGATATTTGAATTATATTGCTCTTGAAATCCTACCTTAGATATAATGATTTTTAATGAGATTCATCTGTATTTAAGCATATTAATTAAGTATTCTACAACTCTTACATAAATTTCAATTAATAAGTATGTTTGTGTTTATTGACTCTAAAGTGCATCACAGTGATGAAGACCGAATAAGGAGGTTAGTTTCTTATTAAAGACTGTTTCAATAAATCAGTTGTTATATTAAGCAGACACTGGTCTTGCAAGTGCACATCTTCAGATTACACGGGGACTGTAATTGATGGGAACCAGGTCAAAAGCACTTAGTAATGGGTTGTCTTTTCCAGACATTTGCAAGCAGATTTCTAAGTTGTCATGGAAGCACCAGCATGATTATTTAGCTGTTACTGGCATTCCAAATTGTGAGTACCGTGAAATAGCACCACTGCAGGGGCTATGACTTTAGACCCGTAGTACAGTTTAACAGTAAAATTCAACATGTTATACAAAAATTTTAAATATTTGTGATGTTAGTACATATTTGTCATAAACATAATTGAATGCATCTCTTGTGCTTTGGTTTGAAATAAATAATGGAAATTTTGTGTTTGAAGCAGAGAAAAAGTGGCTTAAAAAGGGTAAATTTTAATTTATATTAATCTATAATTGAAGTACTGTAGCTACGATACTTTGTTATTTTCTATTTATTTTTCAAGAATTATTTTTTGTAATTGTTAATACAAATTCCTCCTACTGCCTTAAAAGTCACAAACTAATTCCGAAGCCTGATACATTGTTTCACTAATCTCTATTTAATGTATCAAATATCATATTTGAATTGTTCAAATCTGTTCTTATTCATACAATTTCAGAAAGTTAAATGTTGCAAGCTATACGTTTACTATTTTAATCACTCACCCATAGCCTGGGAAGAGAGTAGTGACCTTTATCATGTCCTGGAGGCAAATTACAGATAATGAGATTGTAATAAGAAAAATCCTAAATGTAATAATTTTTAATAACAATTTTCTGTCCTATTCCAGATGTAGGGAACAATGAAGCTGTGCAACAAAATCAGCACCACATTGCAGTCGGAAAAAATAGAACTAATTTACCGTTACATAACTATTAGCCTTCAGAGATCATCAATGAAATGCTTTTATGTACATGAACAGACATGCCAAGAATTTATTGTTAGCTGCAATTAAAGTGGTGTTTAGTTGTGAGTGGTTGTATTGCACTAATTACTTGTGGTTCACAATGGTTTATCAGTTGTGATTTTTATTTACTGCAGGGACTTTAAAAAACAGAAATTACAAATAAAACACTGTAAAGTACATTGCTATAGGCTTTCTTTGACATTATAATAAGACAGAAATAAATGTCTTTTGTTTTTGTCTGAAGATGCATTGGGCCTGATTCAAGTCTGAATGCAATTTGTGTTTAAAAAAGAGCACAGAACTTTTGTAATTCCAACCATATTCAAATCCAAGCGTAAGATATGTTTCAGTTTGAATTTGAGTGTTAGTACGCTCGGCCTAAACTTTACTTGCCATATGTAGGTAAACACAACAGACTACAGTACACTGGCAAACATCTGTTCAATAAAATCTCACATCAGAACACATAAAAAATGTACATTATAAATTAGAAGAACATCTCTTAATAGTGTAATTCTTAATAAAAAAATGGATTACATTTTTTTTTTATTTGTTTTATATTAAATACATACATGAAGATGCTTTTAATGCATTTATACAGTCAATCCTTATTGTACACACATGTTTTTTGCTAGCTAGTGACACAAATACATGTAGTTTTTAATACAGACTATATCAGTGAGCTCTTAAACCTGCCCTGTAGCTGGTGCAAGTGATACGGCTAAAACCAGATGCACTTATAGGAAACCACAGACTTGAATTGGCCGCATTTGCATCAACCCACCCTCAGCACGCTCTTACTGTACTGAAAATATTGCAGATGTTTTGCATCAGGTTGGTTAATGACCAGGGGCCTGATTCATTAACGATCTTAACTTGAGAAACTTCTTATTTCACTCTCCTGGACAAAACCATGTTACAATGCAAGGGGTGCAAATTAGTATTCTGTTTTGCACATAAGTTAAATACTGACTGTTTTTTCATGTAGTACACAAATACTTGATAGCTTATTTGTACACTGAAATTTAAAGTTGATATTTGTGTGCTACATGAAAAAACAGTCAGTATTTAACTAAATACTAATTTGCACCCCTTGCATTGTAACATGGTTTTGTCCAGGAGACTGAAATAAGAAGTTTCTCAAGTTAAGATCCTTAATGAATTAGGCCCCAGATGATGTTATTTAATTGTCATAATTTGCAACACTTTTGTATATTAGCGCTCATTTTTACTGTTGTGCTCTTGCACACCTTTGACATAATGATTTTCACATTTGGCACTGGCTTTGTTGGAAGGGAGGAAAAATGTTGTAGAACAGTTTTTAGATGTGGCACAAAAGACAAAATTTTTAAAAGAACATGTTTGCACCAAAAAAGACAGGACAACATATTGAAAAAAAATCTATGACAGTTTCTAGCATTGGCACAAGCTATTGTGTACAAATATGCATACCTAAATGTTGCTTTTGAGTAGTATAGTAAAAACAACAGTAAGAAATATATGCTTGATCCAGCCAGGTTAAGACAGCTTTATGTGTATTCTACTATTATTTCATTGCCCCTATGAACTATAGATGAGTACAATTTTCAAAACTGTTCCTTAAAATATTTGCCTCCTTATGCATAAGGTTGCAAATTTTGCATGTGTTGCCAGCCTAAATTGTCCTTAAGTGTTCCCAGTCCAACCCAAACACACCACGCTGTAGAATGTACTGACTATTCACTATTATCAATTACTTCTGTGAATTGTGAGTTTCATAAAAACATTGCGGGATATCACTAGAAGATTGTATCACTAGAATTATGCACCTCTGCGAAACAGTCTGTTCCTCCATGAAACTTGATTTGCATGAAATATCACAATGTTTTTGATTATATCTACTACAGACAATTCATTGTTGGAATCCTGACAACTATCTATTATCATAGAATAAATAATCTCTATGTTAAAAGATGGAAAAACAATAAATTACAATCTCCTGGAGACAATCCCCAGCAAATGAAAAACAAGCAGTACTTCAAATACCACCACTCAGACCACTCCAAGGATATATGCTTTATAAAGCCAATAGAATAGCTCTGGAGTGAGAGTGTTGAAGACATATCTATTCGCTGTCAAGCTGAGAACAGTGATGTTTTATTCAGAGACAAAATAATTCCATTGAATCAATTAACGCTAGATGATTAAGAGTCACAATGGTTATCTTGCTGTACAAAATAGCAAAGGGTTTAATGAATTTGGCTATGTTGTATTCTAGGCAGAAATTGCTGCAGGACACATTTTTTGCACCATGCATTATTAATAACACAATGTTATATATGTCGAATGATAATAGCATTTAGGAAGCTGTACTCTACTGATTGCACATGTTGCTAAAGTCATTAATATTACAGTATGATGGAGGAATGTATCAGTAAGTGCGTATGTATGGTGGAGGTTGGGAGCTGTTACACAGTTATACGCAGCACTCTGGGTTCTGAGATTGTTTTTGGATCTATTTAATGATCGGTTTGGAATGCAATAACAAATACACTCACTTATTTTCCCACCCTTATATGTGAGTTCATTTCTGAACATAGTTATAATGGGCCTGAGTCATTAAGGAAAGTTAAGCAAAAAAAATTAGTTCCTCTGAGTAAATAACTTGAGTAAGAAAACTTGAGTAAGTTTTATTACTCAAGTTTTCGGGACAAAACCATGTTGCAATGTAAGGGGTGCAAATTAGTTTATTATTTTGCACATAAGGAAAATATTGTCACACATTCTTGATAGCTTATTTGTACACTGAAATTTAAAGTTGATCTCGGACATGCCCCACCCCAACTATAAATCTGCCATCACATTTTAAATTTACCTCCCCCTCCGATGCAGCATGGCTTTGCCTTACTTGCTTACTTTTATTTAACTTTCCTTAATGAATCAGGCCCAATGTGTACTGCTTTAATGTCCACTAGATGTCCCTAGAGTAAAAGTTCAATGCTGGCATATAAAATATTTAATTTCTGTGTAAAGTACCATTTTCTTTTTTTACATCAAAGCATGTGGATGAAGCAAAATGAAACTGCTACAAATCTGCCAAAGAAAAGACCACTCACATTCCATCATACCCACTTCTGACAATTTACTTATTCTAAGATATTATTCAAACCTTTTAGACAAGTAAAGTGCTGTTTCAGTGTTGGTATTGCATCAGGAATTCATAAACAGGATATGTACACAGGCAGCAGAGCAATAAGTCACTAATCACTGTCATGAACAGAATACCTATTTTACACTACTTAATACTGAATGCAGTGTTTAAATTTATATTTGCATACACCTTTTATGGACCTCACTCATGTCTTTCGCTTTAAAAATGATTCAAAGATTACATATATCGAGAGTTTGTGTTTCAATATTTTATTGTGCAAATACATAACAATTAGTTATTTCAAACATTATGCATAAAGATCTAGTGCTAAGAAATATGCCTTAATACCTAAATTGAATGCAAGCTCAAGCTGACAATTGATCAACTCTGGCATTTGCCAGAAGAACCAGGGTCCTTAATATTATTGGTGGGCGGCTATGGGTTGTCAAACCTTTTCAAGAATGGCAGGTCAGTCTCGTTCAGTATCTCAGGTCTATTTTGAAAGACAAAATAAAAAAATCTGAAGCCACTACATAATTTGGAACTTGGCTCCTACTGGTGTACTTGGTCAGTTGGGCAATAATAAAAATAGCTATAATGTTTATTGTCACGAGCCGCGACGGTTTCCCTGACCGCCATGACTCTCTGTCCCATGAGGACCAGGACGTCACTTTCGCATTCTTCGTCCCGGTTGCCTGGGCAACAGCCAGGACGCGTTCTCCCCACTGCCGCCGCACCCGGCCAGCTGTCAAACAGCTGCGCGAGTGCAGTCTGTTAAAGAATAATCACAGCCTCCTGGGCTGATTAGTGCAGGTGGGATCCTGCATCTTCATTGGGCAGCATGTGTATTTAAGGCAGGGAGGGCTTAGCCTCCCTGCCAGTTATAGCGCTCAGTACCCTGTCTACTTGCCTGCTCCTCTTACTGTTTGTGTGAACTTTTGATTGATTACCATGTATGACCTTCTGCCGGAGACCTGGACCTTGATTGTTTGCTTGTTGCCCTGACCTTTGCCTTGTTACCCAGACCTCCTTTGATCGCTGCCAGCCCTACCCATTTGCCTGTACCAGACCATGTTTCCTGCTTCAGACCCTAGACATTTGGCCTGTCCCTTACTCCGCTTGTACCATCTCCCGCTATCTCATGGGGCAGTACTTTCATGCGCTTGTACTACATTGAGTTTAAGTCCTGGGGACATCCGAGTACCTGTGAGCGTAACTAGATCTACGGGAAAGGCGGCTGCTATAGGTGAAGACCTCTAAAACTGGTTCTAGAAGCTCATGATAATACTGTAAGCCGTAACATTATAACCGGCCAGTGAAGAGTGGAAAGCCATTTTCCATGGATGAAAGTGGGACGAATCCTTCTCCAGCTCAAGTTTTGGTGGGCCAAATCCAAACTCAATCTCAGATGGTCCAAGGTCTGTCACATTGTTTGTCTGCGCAAGAGGAAGCTGCTAGAGGCTCACAAGCCCAGCAAGCTCCCCTGGCCCCTACTGTGGAACCCAAATTAGACCTGCCAGATCGGTTCTCCGGAGATAGGACCTTATTTTGCAACTTTAAGGAAAGTTGTAAACTTTATTTTCGCCTTAGACCTTGTTAATCTGGATCAGAGCTTCAAAGGTTTGGCATCATTATATCCCTTCTGCAGGGTGATCCTCAGTCCTGGGCATTTAGTCTTGTTCCCACGAACCCTCCATTACAGTCCGCTGATGCATTCTTTAATGCCCTGGGGATGCTCTATGGTGATCCGGACAGAGTGGCCTCGGTTGAATCTTATCTCAGGGCCCTGAAACAGGGTTGTCGCACTGCTGAGGAATATTGTGCGGAGTTCAGGCGCTGGTCGATGGACAGTGAGTGGAATGACCCGGCACTCTGGTGCCAGTTCCGCTTGAGTCTTTCCGAACAGATAAAAAGCTCTATGGTGCAATACCCAATACCAGCTACACTGGAGAATGTAATGCAATTGGTCATCAAAATTGACCACAGATTTAAAGAAAGAAAAGCTGAGAGGGATACTACCGTTTCTTCATGCTCTCTACTGACTCCTGCTGCTGCACTATTAGAAGCCGCTGAGCCCATGCAGCTAGGTGCTTATCGCCTCACTTCAGAAGAAAAAACAAGGAGATGTACTTTAGGCCTTTGTCTATATTGTGGCAACAGTGGCCATCTCCTCTAAAGCTGTCCCAATAAGTCAGACAAGTCGGGAAAAAAGCAGGCCTAGAGTATGTGGAAGAGGTTCATCTAGGTCTGTAGATAATATCTTCCAAGAATGCACTTGTGGTTCCTGCGGTGATTTCCTTTGGTGCACAATCTACCTCTGTCTCTGCCTACCTAGACAGTGGGGCTGCTGGGAATTTTCTGGATCTGGACTTCGCCCGTTCCTTGGGGATTCCTGCCATTAAGCTCAAGTCGCCCATCACTGTCTGTGGCCTGGATGGTGGTTCTCTACTGGGAGGAAGGATAAGTTCACAGAAAGCTCTGTTGCAGCTCACCGTGAGGGTGCTACATTCTGAAACCTTGTTGTTCTATCTAATTAATTGTCTTCTGTTCCGGTAATCCTGGGACATCCCTGGCTGCTCCACGGTCCAGTCATCGATTGGAACAAAGGAGACATTATTCACTGGAGTACTTATTGTTCCTCATCCTGCTTATCTTTGCCTGTTCGCTTGCTTCAGATCCCGCTAGATCAGCTGCCTCTACCCTACCATGAATTTCGGCATGTATTTTCCAAACAGGCAGCTGACACATTGCCTCCACACCGCGGTTATGATTGCGCAATTGACCTAGTTTCTGGCTCTAAGCTTCCTAAAGGAAGATTATACTCTCTCTCTGTAACAGAAATGCAAGCCATTGAGAATTATATTAATATATATTATATTAATCTTAAAAAGGGCATTATTAGGTCTGCTAAATCCCCTGTAGGAGCCAGGTTTTTCTTTGTCTCCAAGAAGGACGGTACTCTTCGACCCTGTATAGACTTCTGCGGGTTGAAAAAAATCACCATTAAAAATACTGGGAAAAAAGAAAAGAGAATAATGGTGTGTATTAAAAGATTGTGATTAACACAATGAAAAGAGATTCTGCTAGTGGCTTGAAATCTGTTTAGGAATCATGAAGTAATACAAATACAATCAAGAATGATTCATGTAATAAATCATATATAGAAATATTTATCTCCCAGTTCTTATCACATATCATTCAAATTCCCTGTCAATTCCTATTCTCATCATCAAGTATATGTCAATGATATTCTGTTTCAGTTTAAAGAACCAAAGAGACAAAGAGACAAATATATATTGTTAATGACTGCAGATGTTTGTGGGTATTATCGTAATAATGTAATAATACATGTTAGAGTTGTATTAGAGTATCGTTTGGTCTAAATATGAATAAATGAGAGATTAGAAAATAACTTATCAATGCTAAATATTATAATTAATATTGTCTGTTTTCAATAGCAAATTCTGAGATTGGGAGAAAAACACTCTTTGTTCGTGATTGATTGATTGATGCTACAAAGTCATCCTGTGTGTATTTTAGAAAGAAAAGGTAATTATTTCAATTGCACTGAAAATAATTAGTGCAAACACGGACTATATTATAAGAATTGTAATTACTATGTTGATTTCCAAAACACCACTGCCACTGAATAGTACACAGAGAAAACACCTTTCCTAACTAACTACCACAAAGCCACTTAATCATCTTGATTGCAAAAAGAATAGAACGAAAAAGGTTGAATTATTTGTGTAATTACAGTAGAAAAGTGCAAAGTGGTTGCTGAAAACTGAAGTTGTGGTTGTTTATTGTAACCGTGGTCTCTTTATCGGTTATCAGCACACTATGTTCATGACCATTGATTGTCTGTTATTAAACTGTAGCTCCGTAATGAGTCAGGATGGTAATATCAGTGAATTTAAGTTAGGTAGTTAGAATAGCTGATTGTACTGCATAGATTATAATTATTGCAAATAATTTAGAAAAAAGCAGCTGCTTCTGAGTAGCACATGAGTCTCCTAGTGAGCCGCTAGACCAGTGATGGGCAAACTACGGCCCGTGGTCCAGATCTGGCCCACTTAGAGGTTCTATCCGGCCCACCAATATTTTAAAAAATTTCATTAAAATATGCATAAAATTATTAGGGCCGACCCTGTGTGTCAGAACCTTCATTTTTATGCCTTCCCAGCTATTTCCTCCTTTACACTTCATCCTCCTTCCTAAAAGGACACTTCGTATGTCAATCACTCAAACACCTGCCCGCCCCCTAATGGCTGAAAGTCATGTGAGAAGAGAGGGGCTGGGCCATATACTAAGGCGGATTTCGATTGGCTGCTGTGTTGTCAGTTAGTGTCTCACCAGAAAGACGGATCTGCAACAACCTGCTGAAATAAGTGCTGTGTCTGTACGATCGCTGCACTTATAGAGGTAACACTGCTATATAACACCCTCCCGTCCCATTCAAAAAAATTGTATTATATATTTCGATATTTGAGTATTTTAATGAATTATATTGGCCTGCCTAAAGTTTTTTCTTTTTTATTTGGCCCGCTCCTGAAATAATTTGCCCATCACTGCGCTAGACGATTATCTCAGTACTTCATATTTAGTTTTAAGTGAGAAATCTATGAACGATATTAATAAAACTCAAATGTATGATCTGCTTAAATGTTGATGCTAAAGATATGATTAATTAGATAACTACAAATTAGTCAATAATAAATGTTAGTCATTTTTAAATATTGGCAGAGCCTCTACAAAAGGCGTCTTGAGACGCTCTGTCGCGTTTCATTTTCCCTTCATCAGGGCTTCAACCAGTCTCCTGTGTCTGTACTATAGTTAAAACTCCCCCGTTCAATCTGAATGTGAGTTTAATTTAATTGATATTTGATCATGCCTATATATGAATGGTATTCTCAAAAAATGTCCAATGAAAGGTAAGAATTAAAAAACAAATATGACCCTATAGTTTTTAGCATAACATATACCCATATTCAGGGGCTGGCTGGCAGACTTTAGCCCAGGGGGGCAAGCAAATAGCACTGGCCCATAAGTAGCAGCCCACATTTAAAGGTTGGTCTCACCTCCGGCCCTGGGAGGGCCCTCTGGGGACCGCTGGGCCCTAGGCAATTGCCTAGGTTGCCTAGTGATAAATCCGGTCCTGCAGCTAGTATACATTAAATAAAAATCTAGTGCTTCGTAATCCACATACAAGATATATTCATATAATAGTTCTCAAAGGAAAGTTTCCTATTTAGACTCTTGTAAGCTCCGAATGATAAGCAAAACTGGCATCAATTTCAGAACAATTGACTGGAAACAACCAAAGAGCCACACTACCGCCAAAATGTTTTGCTCTACACAGATATTTCTATGATTAATTGTGATATAATTGTTTTCTCTCTCTCTCTCTTGCTTCTTCAAAGCAGTTTAAAAGTAACTTAAAAAGGGCATATATTTAATGTACCAGACACAGTTTTAACAGGAAGATGATTGTGTTCCTTTGCAAACAGACGTCTGTTATAAAGAAAGTTATGACTTCAAAGAACATTGATCTTTTTGTCAAGGAAAAGCAATGATAACCAGAGGCAAATTCTGCACTGTTGTTTTAATTTGGTCGTAATAAACTTAATTTAGACCTGGTAATAAATGAATTGCCAAAGATCAACAGATAACGCCATCTAAACACTGTTAGCTGTAAAAACTAAAAGCAAAAGAAATACAGACAATTACTCACATTAAGATCTAATTTCAGTGTGACTGTTGTTTTAAGGAAACTAGGGTTGGGGATTTGCCAGGGTACTAGTGCTTTAAGTATCTGATTAAGCACAGGAAATTACATTATCCCTAAATTGTACAATCTCTGGTAGAGGGCTCCATCTAATATTTCCACTGGTAGAATGATTATAAGATGCAGTACGGGTTTTAAAACTTGAATATTCAAGAATCTTAACTATTTGGTGGCAAAAATGCACAGGTAACTTATTGCAGTTTGTAGCTGTTTTCCAAATCACAGCAATATAAATATTGTTGTGCATATTTCTTTTTATCGATAGATGTGGAATTGATAGGAATTGGTATAGGAATAGGAATTTGGTAGGAATTGATCCTACCAAAAATGAAATTCTTACAAGTATGTTAAAAACTGAAAACCTGGATGAGATCTGATGGATCAAATATCCCCTATAGAATAAAACCTATAGCAATGAAGTTTACACAGTAATATTTAAAGAAAGGAGCACATAAATCACCATTACACCAGTTGTCCTCTCATTCTTCTTGTGCTTCTGTGAGAAGAGAAATGCGTGTACCTATATAGTGACTCTGATTTGTGCTGTACAGACCTAATAAGTGTTACAAGTGGACATTTTTTAAATTCCCTTGTACTTCAAGAAATATAAACCACAATGGAGATGGTCGTGTTAAGATTATTTTAATATGCTGTGCTATTGAAACTAAAAATTGTGTGTCATAAAAATTTCTGTTTGCGTTGGTTTCCCTTGAGGACTCCAATATTCTCCCACAGTCTAAAAAAATACTGACACGTTAATTGGCTGCCGGTAAAATAAATCATAGTCTGTGTGTGACTGGGACAGCGACTGATGAGAATGGCCAAATATTCTCTTTTTTTTTGTGCCTTGAAAAAGCAGATTTAGCGAAACGCGTGTTGACATCTTGCTCAGTGTGCATCTGATCTCATTTACCTTATACTCCTCACTATTTACCACAGTTGTGAACATATACATTTTTATTCAGTTAAATCAGTGTGCCTAAATCCATAGCATTAGTTTGCTACCAGGTAGTCAGCAATTCATTCCCTTCATTTACAAAGATATAGAGAACCATCAATAATCAAACGGTCATTTCTCTATTTATTAGAGAGAATAGAAAGGATGTCTGAATTCTCCATTATACTGTAATGAGTGTAATAAGGAATACAAGATTCTCTTCTCTTCATGCTTTAAGTGACTTATGCTCTGGAAACAGGAAGGCTCCAACATAATAAACTGACACGTTATTTAATACACATTGATACTTTATAGCTGATATTTTTTTGACATGCTATACTGTCTGATCAAGAGAGGCTTCGATTTAGAGATAGAGACACATACGCAGCAATTTTATTTCACCTTTATTTCACTCCATCACTTTTTTTGCACAATTTTAAATTACATTATAATTTTATCATGATTGTAATAAAAGTTAAATTTTAACATGTAGATGGGGAATTTTCATACAACTCTGACAAATACAAGTTTGGGACTGTGTGTGTGTAAAGGGATCAGAAAAAGAAAGGATTTGGAAGCACTCCTATCCACATTGAAAGGGTAACTCACTAATTACCACTAAATAGTTACGGGCAAAAGCCTTTATTAGTAATAGAAAACATATCCATCTGGATGATGGTATATAACCTCATTGGTAAAAAAGTGAAATATTAAAAAAAAAGATATAGAATATGGTGAAAAGAAAATAGAGCAAAGTGTATTTAAAATTAAGGATAGTGGAGCCAGGTGGTATGATAATACAATAAGACGATCAATTACCAAAACAGTGGTCACCTAAGAGGCCACAAGTAGATACTATATTTATGGGCAGGTGAGAGAACTAATTTTGGTATATGTGATGTTGAATTAAATCACATAACTAGGAGCATATATAGCATATGTAAATTGATGGGGATAGATGCAAATATTAATAAATCAGAGTGCCAATATAGTGATATTTATTGGTCAAGATCACCAAAACAGAATAGTTTGGATAAAACAATACCCCAAACAATTATGTGCCATAATGTTTCTCTAGATGTCCATATCTGATAGTAGGACAGGGTTAATCGTATGTAATAATCTGGTATAGGCGCCTCAAATGACTGTGGCAAATGCCATAGATTACCTGGCTAAGATATGTATAAAACGCTCTTGCTAAGGATATCCTAAAATGTCAGCCCCGTAATAGGTGATAATTATTAATGGAGATTGGCAAAGGAAACATAGGTAAAATAATATCCCAGATCAGTATGTGCCATAATGTTTATATTAGAAGTCCATGACTAGTAACAGCATTGATAGAATGGACATGTATAGTACCATAAATGTAAGTGCACTAGACTGCTATAACACATGCCATTGATTCCCTAGCTAAATATGTATCAAGCGCTTAGTGAATTCTAAAACAATAACCACTCAGTCAGTAGTATCAGAGCGCTAGCGGCACCACCGCTCGCTGGCTCCACTTCCGGGTATGACGTCACATTGAAAACCTATGTTTCCTTTGCCAATCTCCATTAATAATTATCACCTATTATGGGGCTGACATTTTAGGATATCCTTAGCAAGAGCGTTTTATACATATCTTAGCCAGGTAATCTATGGCATTTGCCACAGTCATTTGGGGCGCCTATACCAGATTATTACATACGATTAACCCTGTCCTACTATCAGATATGGACATCTAGAGAAACATTATGACACATAATTTTTTGGGATATTATTTTATCCAAACTATTCTGTTTTGGTGATCTTGACCAATAAATATCACTATATTGGCACTCTGATTTATTAATATTTGCATCTATCCCCATCAATTTACATATGCTATATATGCTCCTAGTTATGTGATTTAATTCAACATCACATATACCAAAATTAGTTCTCTCACCTGCCCATAAATATAGTATCTACTTGTGGCCTCTTAGGTGACCACTGTTTTGGTAATTGATCGTCTTATTGTATTATCATACCACCTGGCTCCACTATCCTTAATTTTAAATACACTTTGCTCTATTTTCTTTTCACCATATTCTATATCTTTTTTTTTAATATTTCACTTTTTTACCAATGAGGTTATATACCATCATCCAGATGGATATGTTTTCTATTACTAATAAAGGCTTTTGCCCATAACTATTTAGTGGTAATTATTGAGTTACCCTTTCAATGTGGATAGGAGTGCTTCCAAATCCTTTCTTTTTCTGATCCCTTTTCATGTTCTATTATGGTAGGGAGCACCCCCTCATTTATGTAGACCATGATTTCTTGAGACTGTGTGTGTGTGCCATTTAAAACCAGCACTTTTTGCTTGATGACAAAATTACCTTGCTGTCAGCCACAGTGGGGGGGGGGAGTGATCAGAGAGGGTACATGGCCACCATCTGACACCATTGAGATTGAAACCTCTTTCACAGCAATGATTACTCTACCCATGCCTTATCTGTGAGAAGTTTGTATGTTCTCCCCGTGTTTACTTGTGTTTCCTCCGGGTGCTCTGGTTTCCTCCCACACTCCAAAAACTTACTGGTAGCTTAATTGGCTGCTAACAAAAAAAAATGACCATAGTCTGTCTGCATGTGTGTGTGTGTGTAAGGGAACTTAGACTGTAAGCCCCAATTGGGCAGGGACTGATGTGAGTTCTCTGTACAGCACTGCGGAATTAGTGGTGCTATATATATAAAAAAATGATGATGATGATGATTACTCTACTGTATACCAGCCTAACATACATTATAAGACACTCAGACAATCAGTTTGAAAAGTGGGGTAATTTGTAATCAGTATAACATGTTTATTTTGATTTTCAAATAATGTTCTATACTCTTGATGCTTAGAACTAGCTGAAAATTGTTACATTACATTATTATTAACTTTCTGGAAACACATCTATCAGGAACAAAGCATAAGCAACACAAATTTAAAATGCAAGATATCTTAAGCATGATCAACAGAAAACCCATTTAAGACTGAGAAGAGGTGCGGGAAGTTGTGTGCCCTTCAACAGTTGTAAGTGAGCCAAAAAGAATTTCAAAAATTAAATTTTTTCATAGCTTTGATGTTCTGCTCTTTGGAAGTTTCATTTATTAAAAAAAAATCAAAGCTTTTACTCTCATTATTCTTTCCCAAACATATGCACCTGTTATGCGGTTTTATCTGCTTATTGTGTCTACCCACGGTAAAAAAAAACTGCACGCCATTCGGTTAACCTTGGAAATTTCTGCATTGCATAGCATAGTCACAGAACATAGAACCCATACAAATACCACAGCTACTGTAGGATGTGTACATTTTAAAGAGAGGTTTACACTAATAGAGGTATATGGTAGCAATTTAGGGAAAGAAAAAAAAAAGAAAATGCATGAAATACCATTTAGTCACAGAATATACTTCAACATCAAACACCATTGTAGCTACCAAGAACATGTTACTAAATTTAATTTAAATGTAATCCTTGAATCAACAATGAGTGGTTTTTATTATGTGTAGAGTCTGGTGAGCTGGAATCCATTATACAGGTATGTGTTTTATTATGTAATATAGCCTCATTATTATGCATTTCTAAGAACAATAATGTGGTTTAAAGTGGCTGCAGTAGTCAGTGGTGTTAGCCATTCTCTCAAACTATGAGAAGGAGCTCACCAAATTGTTGCAGGCTGCAAGAATAACTGAATGGCCCTGACACTGTGACATCGAGGGCTGTGATTGAATCATGCAAGCATTCCTTATTACAAGTTAAAGCTATTTATTGATTTTCTGGGTGGTTATATAGTAGGGGCAAATGCAGGATCTCTAGACAGGGGTTTCCATATGCTTGAATTTGGAACAAAGCAAAAAAATACTTGCTGCAATAAGCGACAGATGTTTTTCAAGTAGATTCCCTCCATCCCCATCCTGAGTGAAATGGAGGCAAGTGATTGGCCACTGGCAGCTCTTACAGTTGGAAATTTGGGCCTAGGCATAGAACACTGTCAGATCATAAAACAAGCGGTGTTACAATATATTGTCAATACATATCCCATATAGTTAAAATGCCTAAACATGCCCTAATATAGCTAATACACCCATACAAACCCCCAGATCATGAATATACCCAAACATGCCCACTATATAGTGTCATATGTCCTATATTATAGCCTCATAAAGCCCCATATAGAAGATAGGGAAATAAACAAACTATATATCTATATGACACTACCCATGGTATTCACCTGAGAAATGGACAGCCTGTATCAAGCAGTGTTGGGGGGATCCAGGAGCAACAGCGACAGCCTTAATGTTCTTCCTCTCTGCTAGTCCACCTGCTCCGCACTTTTCTTATTCAAATGCACAGAAGGTCAGAATGTAGGGGGCTGGACGGACCATGGAGAAATAAAAGATGACTGGAGCTCACCGTTTGTTAAGCTGCAATGACTGTGAGACCTGGCAGGTCTGTGTCCCATCTTGCTGCAAACACTGAGGCTGTTACTTGGACAGTAAGGACCTCATTTAGAGTCGGACGCAAAGTCTGTTTTAGGCACAAGTGTCCAAGATGCAGGCGGATTTGGTGCTTTCTGCACATGCATGATAGTGTTTTTTTTGTTGGATGCGCCTAAAACGGACTTTGCGCCTGACTCTAAATGAGGTCCTAAGTGTCCAGTCCAAAAAAGAAAAGATGGTAACTGAAAACTCCCAATAAGCACGTCATAAGTTAATAACCTGAAACCTGTTTACAAAAATGAGGTTTTACAGGTACTATTCATGAAGAGACCTGGAAAGTCACCCCTCGTCAGCTGCAGCTAACCATTTGGTGCTTTCTCAAGCTCCTGCAGATAGCTAGAATGAGTAATTATCTCTACTGACTTGCATCTTCCAGTCTGAAGGTTAGAAAAATTTTAGGTCATCTGTGGTGTAGAAAAATAAAATGTTACATTACCTGGCAAAGGTTGGAGCAGGAGGCAGGGGAGTCTGGCAGTTGCCATCAGGTCCGCCATCAGGGGGGTACGATGGTACTAGCGTATGGGGCCCAAGCTCACCAGGGGGCTCGGGCCCGTGTTGCACACCACCAATTTTTTTTTGCTTCTTTATGCCTGGTGGTCCAGTGGGAATGCTGTGCAGACAGCCTGTGCAATCTGTGCATGGGCTAGCACATCGCATACTACTCACTGTGGCTGCATCATTCATTCATAGAATACTGTACTGCAGCTTGTAGTAGAGTATTCTATGAATGGATTGTGTGGCTGCAGTGAGTACTATGCAATGTCACAGCCTGTGCATACACAACGCAGGCTATCTGCATAGAATCACTGTAGGTAGCAGCTAGATCCTCTTTACCCTGTGACATCACAGGTCATGTGGCTGCAGCCGTCACATGGTACACCATGCAGGAGCTGCAGGAAATATTTCTGTTCCTGTGCTGTTACCGGGGTAAGAAGAAGGGGTAATGTGACGGGGAGGGGGCATGTGTATGTGTAAAGCTGCTGGGCAGAGGGGGCATGTGTATGTGCACAGCTGCTGGGCAGAGGAGGCATGTGTGTGCACATCATAGCAACACGGGCTAAATTTATACATTATTTAAAGTGCAAACCAACACAGACATAACTGTTATATGGACACAGTCTGCAATACAAGTTAGTTTATTTAAATATATAATTGTGAATATTATTAGCAGATGTGTGTCAGGTGTGTACCAGACCAGAAGATATTTGGGATAGTTGTGATAGTAGGGGGAAATGCTTTTCATAGACATGTCAAATTTCCTGATAATAATCTGACTACAGGACTCTGCAGTCATCCTCTTTTTCTCTGAAATGGCTGATAACAGATAACAATAGCTTGTACTGTGCTGCATACAAAATGTAAATGCAATGTGAAATATTGCAAGTTCGGTCAAGGTATGATCATTTTACTCATTGATTAGTAGCTCTTTTATATAAAGAACTTGTATTGTTAGGGATTGTGATCTTTCACAATTAGATTTCTCTTGAAATCCGCTACCTGACCTGATTACCTCACTCTGGCTGGAGTGGATCACAAGCAGAATTTTATTTTCTTGAGGTCTTCAACTCATTAACATGGTTTTCATCTCTAAAATGTCCTTTGCCTAAAGCTTATTTTCAGCAACATATTCTTGCCTGTTTCAAGTGTATACAGAAAACCAAAATATGTGTAAAATAATGCTTTCAATATAGTACCATTTAATATTCCCATTCACAATATTTGAGAGTTTATAGAAAGTGACATTCACTGTGCAGATACTGCTCTAAGATAATCAGGGCATGTTTATCCAATAGGCTAACTAGGCTGCAGCCTAGGGTGCTGGGCTTTAGGGGGGTGCAATAATTTTTGGGAAATTGTAACAGGGAGAGGTATAAACTGAAAATCCTTTTAAAAACCTAATACAAGATTTTGCATCCAGTAAAGTAAGAAGATGGTCAACTAATCTGTAAAAGAATCTTAAACCTTTTTCTCTTGCATCCTATGAAGGACACTGGATATGCTATAGTGTGAGTTGACAAGTGTCTGGATACTCTTATATTTGCCTCCAAAAATATAAGCTAACCCCCATGACGGGAGGCGGTGGAGGTGGGGGTCGGTCTGTGAGGGGGGACAGTGGCGGGGATGGGGGTCCCTGCCTGCTTCATTTGGGGCAGCACGGTGGCTAAGTGGTTAGCATTTCTGCCTTACAGCACTGGGGTCATGAGTTCAATTCCCAACTATGGCCTTTACTGTGTGGAGTTTGTATGTTCTCCCTGTGTTTCCGTGGGTTTCCTCCCACACTCCAAATACATACTGGTATGTTAATTGGTTGCTAAAAATTTGACCCTAGTCTGTGTTTCTGTCTGTGTGTGTGTGTGTGTGTGTGTGTGTGTGTTAAGGAATTTAGATTGTAAGCCCCAATGGGGCAGGGACTGATGTGAGTGAGTTCTCTGTACAGCGCTACGGAATTAGTGGCGCTATATAAAATAAAATGGTGAAGATGGTGATGATGGGCCCTACAATTTCTGATGGCTGCCCTGGTTGCCATCCCCAATAATAGTTCAATTCTTACATATTTTATTTTGCCATTCTTTTCCAATAGTTTTTTTTTACTTTTTTCAGGACAGAAGATGTGTAAAGTACAAGTACTGCATGTGATTTTTTTTTTTAGCAACTCCCTTTTATATCCCTTAAGGTTCCCATTTATAAATCATTTTACTTTAGTTAGTAGAGTTACACTAAAGACACTTTATTTTGTTTCTTATTCTGCATCCACCAATTCACAAATGGGCATATAGAGAAGAATAAAATGTGACAAAGGTGTCATTTTTAGTAGCATGTCTCTAAATTAAACCTTCAAAACAACAGTTTTAGCATAAGAAAATAAAATGTTAACCTTATTTATACTTATTCTTCCTATTATATCTCCCATATTCACCCATCATACAGCAGAGATCGTAAATCAGACAGTATTTAATATAGCTACAAATTTCTAAACTAAACTAAAATATATATCTCACAACCACCTTGTATAGTGATTAGATCACACAACCATCTGATAAACCAAACACATCCACATCAGTAATGCTTGCAAGAAGTAATAAACTCTTAATGGGATTCTTTAATTACCTTAAAGTTTTGCAGAATTGTTTCCAGATCTTTTGTATTAACAAGTTTCCTAAATAAACACCATTATATACTCAATACTTTTGAGATTTTTTTTTTTCCTCTTCTAGACCTGTAATAAATTCTGTTTTTGTGTAAGAAGTTATCATTTGGTTCTTAAACAGAAACACAGGCTTATAACAATAAAAATAAAAGTCTACCTAGTCTGCCCAATTATTTCCCTACCAGGGTTTATTATAAGTCCTTTTGATTATGCTGTCATTGAAGATATCAGGATAAAGGATGTGTTTACACGAACATTTGTGATATGCTATATCAGCTTTGGGGAGATAAAAGGGTTATATAACAAAGACAAAACCAATGTCACTCAATGTAAGTTCTGCAAACAGAGCTAATACTGTTTTATAAAAGCTAAGGATAGTTATGCAGCATGAATATTGTTTATATAATTGTAGCATCTCACAGAGTACTCCTTTTTAACCCTATTGGTAATTTTAAAATGTATGTTATTCCTCTTCGCACAGTCTATAAATGAGATAAGGAATAAGATTTCTAATGTATTTGCAAAAGTAACTCTATTTAACGTATATTTGGTACTGGTAAAAGGAATGGTCTTATAATATATGTAGACCCCAAATGGAGCTGCAATGTGTGACAAGTACCTCCCTCCCCATGAGATCCAGCGCCATTGCTCACACAGAAACAGGGGCAGCAGTGTTCTTGTCACTCTCCAGTCACCAGTGTCATTGCTCAGTGCCATTGCTCACACAGAAACAAGGGCAGCAGTGTTCTTGTCACTCTCCAGTCACCAATGTCATTGCTCAGTGCCATTGCTCACACAGAAACAGGGGCAGCAGTGTTCTTGTCACTCTCCAGTCACCAATGTCATTGCTCAGTGCCATTGCTCACACAGAAACAGGGGCAGCAGTGTTCTTGTCACTCTCCAGTCACCAGTGACATTGCTTAGTGCCATTGCTCACACAGAAACAGGGGCAGCAGTGTTCTTGTCACTCTCCAGTCACCAGTGTCATTGCTCAGTGCCATTGCTCACACAGAAACAGGGGCAGCAGTGTTCTTGTCACTCTCCAGTCTCCGGTGCCATTGCTCAGTGCCATTGCTCATACAGAAACTGAAGGAGTAGCAGTGTACTTGTCACTTCACAAAAATTGACTGGAAATTAATGTTATTGAAGTTAATGATAATGTAGGAACAAAAAAAGAGTCAAATTATGGGATTTTAGAAAAAAATAGGGATCCAAAACCAAAACACGAAGGTAATCCAGATCCAAAACCATAACCAAAACATGGGGGTCAGTGAACATCTCCACTTACAACCAATAAAAGCACAGCTTAAACCACAGATGACTTGCGTGAATACGCAACAGTTGACTCAGCAGCTCCCCACAACAGACAGACCGACGAGAAGAATGAACAAACATGAGGGACAGTGAGGAAATAGAGCTGTAATGGGAAGACATTAGGAGAGAAGATGGGGACACTGGAATGTAGTTACGGTATACAGGGGAGAGGACATAACCGGGATTAACTACTGGGGAGTTAGAGAGGAAAGTCGGTAAAGAGGGGAGAAGCATATGTCCAGAGGTGACAGAAATGGCATAAAGAGGCAAAATAGGGAAAGATAATAAGTGATAACAGATCTTAAGAAGGGGAGTAACAGTGAAAGAAAGAAAGAAAGCAAAAGAAAGAAAGAAACACAACAAGAGGTCTGCTAAGATCATTAAAGGGGAAAAGTAGCCATGATCCTGGAAAGAGGTGAGCAGTATAACAAAGTGAAAGCTTGGCAGGACACCTGAGGGAGTAGAGAATGAAATGAAATAAAGACACAGAGCCTGATAAGTGGGTATAAGAAAATCAGTGAGAAGACAGTTGCAAAGGGAGATTTTCTGATGTAAAATACTGGGCTTAAAGGGAAAATAGAGATTTTACATCAGAGTAGGAAAAAAGTAGAGAAGAAGAAGAAAACTGCCAAAACACTTAACAAAACACTGAAATAATGCACAGAATAAAATTAAAACTATTCAATTACTGTCACCTGTTAATAATATAGTCATTAACAACATGACATAACATTAAAAATAAGACGTGCATTTTTCTTTATTTTATTTGTTTCCATGAGATACATGTATTAGGATGCAATTAATGTCTACTATATATATAATTTGATTGCAAACACATGTCCTAACATGCATACTCAGCTATCATCACTCGGTAATCAGAACTTAGACTAGACCTATAACTGGTGCAAGTGATATAACTGAAAAACACGTACCTTTGAGGTGCCCAAAGCTTGAATCAGACGCTACAGAGTGCGCTTGAGCTTGACACGCTCTTAGCTGTGTGCATCCTCCCATTCCCCTTCCCGTTCCACCCATGAAGTAAGTGTTATTTGTGCTTGAAGATGAATTGAACATGGGTGCGTTCTATGGTGTATGGTCTGGTTCTGGTCATGCGCAGAGTAATTGTGTGCATTATACGCAACGTATCACCAGTTACGTTCCTTAATTAATCAGTCCCAAAATGTTTGTTTGAACAGGGTTGCAGTATAGTCAGTAGTATGAATGTATATAAATCATCTACTTGATTACAGCACTTTAGTTGTTTCCTTCATGCTTTTGGCAATGGCCTATGCTTGGCTTACTTTACAAGATCCATTTTCTTGAAGTAGGTAAACACATTAATTTTTAAATCCCATTATGAGCACAATATTCAGTTCATTATTATTTTGTGAATTAATGTACAATGATTTCATAATATGTGTTTATAGACTGAAAGTCTGAATAACATACGAGACAGAATGAGAAAAGTTTAATTGTATACAATTCCACTGAAAAGAATTTTACATGCTATTTATATTATTTATATATATCTAGTATAATAAAATGTTGATATTTGTCCAATTAGTTAAAAAATAAACAAAATATAGAAATAAACTTTTTAAAAATATGATATCCTTAAAAAGGATCTTCGCTCCTGGATTTCCCACCATATTTTGTGTATTGGAGGGAGGCAGCGATCAAAATGAATATACTACCCAGAATCTTTTACCTTTTCCAAACCCACCCAGTCAGAATCACCCCCACCCCCCTTAAATACCTTCAGAGCTGTGTCACAAGATTTGTTTGGGCTTCCAGAAGACCAGGAATCCGCCTAAAGGTTCTTTATAACACTTTTAACACCCAAAAGAGGGAGGTTTAGGCCTTCCTTGTCGTCAGAAATATTATTTGGCCCAGCACCTAACACAGGTAGTACTAGCACACGCACATACGCATACTAGACAATGACTTGATATTGAAGAGCACCTTCTACACATACATTTTCCCTACTCCCTCTTTTGGATAAACCTCAAAGATTGTCCCCAATCATCATTACTCCACCTAACGCTGCAATTTTTGTTGTCAATCTGGACTTACTGCACTCATACTTTCTATATAATAAAAGACACTCTCTATATGACTCCATTATGGAATAACCCCAATTTTCCCTCCAGGACTCAATCACAGCACTTTTAAATACTGGACATCTCACAACATTAAATTCTTCCATGACATCATAAAAACAATTTTGTTTCCTGAATTTACTGAGCTCCAGGATGGCTTTGGGCTACCTTTGTCAAAATTTTATCAGTATTTACAGGTCCGCCACTTCTACAAAGATACATTTAAAACTCAACCAGACATATTCCTTCTGTGATGGAAGCCCTTTGACTTGGCAGATCCTCCTCCAGTCTTGTGTTGGCTAGGACTGTGTTCAAACAAGATGAACCTTGCAGAGAATTTCTCTGAATGTAGCATCTCTGAACTCTGCTGAGCAATGTGAGAAAACTAAGATAGGTTTAATAAATGTCACAGTCTTATGATTTTAATATTCTTTTATAGCTTTTTTTTGCAGATGGCAAAGAATTGCCAGCAAAATAAATATTGAAAAGCAAACAAAAAAAAAAAAGCTTTTTTAGTATCTAACATAAATATATATTATTTTTTGGGATGTTTGAGATTAAAATTATATTTTTCTTTGTTATACAGTATATAAAAATATTCTCCTTTATGTATATGATGACACATAGTGATTTTTATATATTGATTGTTTCTGAGCGTTTTCTTTTAATTGCACTTGTATATTGGTTTAATTTAGAGATGCTCACTGACCCCTGAGCATGCATTTTCCTCTAATGCCTTACTGTTTTCTTGCAGCTCGGCTTTCACACGTAACAGTAGTTGTGCACCACTTTTGGACTCCGAATTATTTGGTCTTGCTTGGTCACGAGTGACCTTACAAAAAGAAGGCTCAGTAACATTTTTCGATCTTGCACTAGTAGAGAAAGGCGAAGGCCTCATTCTTTCTTTGCCACTGCGTATGTAGAATGGCATGTTGGCAAATTTTTTTTCGGCAGGTGCCAGCAGCTGCTTGCTGATCCTTCTCATATGTGGACTGCTGTGAATCCATTTTAATTAGACCCAAAGCACTTGTAGTGCAAATTCAGAAATATATAGTGCTGGTATATAATAATTTGTACACCAGAAAAATAACTTTTTTCAAAGGGGGAATATCTGACACCCCAAGCACTTGTAGTGCAAATTCATAAATCTATAGTGCCGGTATATAATAATTTCAGCACCAGAAAAAATGTTTTTTTCAAAGAGTGTGGTATGTGACACCCAAAACACTTGTAGTGCAGATTCAGAAATATATAGTGCTGGTATTTAATAATTTCAAGACCAGAAAATAGAATTTTGGACAATGGGGACAATTTCTCAACCCAAGTACTTGTAGTGCAAATTCAGAAATATATAGTGCTGGTATATAATAATTTCAGCACCAGAAAAATTGTTTTTTTCAAAGAGTGTGGTATGTGACACCCCAAACACTTGTAGTGCAAATTCAGAAATATATAGTGCTGGTATATAATTATTTCTGCACGAGAAAATAGCTTTTTACTACTGGGCAATATGTGACACCCAACACTTGTAGTGCAAATTAAAAAATAAATTGCGCTGGTATATTACAATTTTTGCAGGCAGAAAATAGTTTCTTTAGGAGGGAATATGACACCCCAAATAGTTTGCAATGTTTGGAAAAAATGCCTCCTCTATACTCCTCTCTTCATGCTCTAATAACTGCTCTCTTCCTGCTCTAAGAACTGCTGTAAGAAGAACTGCTGTAAGAACTGCTCTCTCCATGCTCTAATCCTGTGACCTAACTCTTCTCTCTCCCTCTGTCAAAAGGCCCTGGATTGCTGTGGAAGTGGATATTTATGCATTTGAAACATCGCGAGAACCGAGCTCCGAGATACAACGACGTCGCAATGACGTTTTACCTCGTTTTCAAATCCGAATAGGCGGGAGAGTAACGAGCCTGCTCGGCTCGGTACTCGGATACCTGTAGTTCGGGTGGGTTCGGTTCACGGGGAACCGAGTCCGCCCATATCTAGTTTTATTTGTCCTTGGCTGCCATCTCAAATGATTTTATTCACTTGTATGCATTTCATTCATTTAAAGAAGAGCGCCTTTTTCTCTTTCACTATTTTACAGTATAGTAAAAAGTTACTTGTTTAAAAATTTAATTGTATGCATGTTTCTTTAAAGCAAATGTTTATTAATGTGGTAGAGGGATATACATGTTGCATAGGGATTTTTAATACCATGCAATATCATGCAACAGTACCTTGCAAAGGTTGATGTGATGTTGATGTGCCTGAAACACAGGTATGCAGGGTTAGTATGACTATTATGTCATGAAATGTGTGCATAATAAGGGGAACAAGGAAGGAATTGCCACTAGGTAATAAAGATGCATGTTGTACAGAAAGGTATGTCAGCCAGAGAATCAGATAGAGGACCAAACAAACCGCACTGCTACGTGCACCGGGTATTACGCCACGTAAGTGAATTACTCCCTTATTTATCAAGATGTATTTGCTACATACTATCTTGAATTGGGCGTATGCCCAATGTACTTTCGTTTGTTAAAAAAAAATGCACATTACAATTGTTTGGCATTCCTTGATGAATCAGCCCCTCTGTGTGCCTATGTCATAATACTTATCTTAATTCATTGCAGAAATACTCTTACAAGATAGATGCCATTTGCAAAGCAAAAAAAGCAGCCAAACTGACAGAGCTGTTCTCATTGTGTTGATAACATAAACATTCCTCTCAATATGTCAGTCAGAGGTGGGCTGGCCCAGGGGGCAGGGGGGCAGCGCCCCCCCGGGCCGCTGGGTTAGACGCCTATTAGGGCCGGGGGGTAGGCCGGCCGGCCGCCCCCCCATATGCAAAAAACAGTTTCTCCCCCCATCGGATGCGGCCGCGTCAGCGCACAGGTGGCCGCATCACATGACAGGGGATGCGGCCGCGTCATCAATGACGCGGCCGCATCCCCTGTAATATGATGCATCCGCCTGTGTGCCCCCCGGCCATCCCTCTCCCAGCCCGCGCCTGATGTCAGTCATTGGGAGCGGGACAGGGGGCATGGTCATGTCACGATAAGGGAGTGGCCACACCCCCAGGGGACTGCCTAGTGCTGGAGAGTACTAGGCAGCCCCAAGCAGGGGCTGCCTAGTACAGAGCCCTAATATCGGGACTGTCCCACTAAACTTGGGACAGTTGGGAGGTATGCATAAGGATTTGCCTTTTGTAAAGGGGCATTGTTTTTTGCTCTCTATTATGACTGTATTGGAATGGAGAGGTGTCCCCCTTATACTTAACTATATAGTCATAGACATGCATATACCTGGATGCCTAACTTGCTCAAATGAATCTATGTTATGTACATCAGATAAGAGCTTCAAGGGGTGACAATCTGAGGAAGTTCAGTGAATTCCGAGGCGTCAAAGAGCTTTTTGTGCGGAACAGTAAGATGTTAGTACAACAATGTATTTGATATTTCAAACAACATAAATGTGATTTGTTATTTGAATAGAACTGATGTCTCCTCATTACTTTAATTAGTCTAATATCTTAATGAGGGTTAAACAACAGTACACTGGTAGAACTTGGGAAAATGTTTAGTAAGTTAGAGTTTCAAATGAAGACTGTCGTTTGACATTCTGGGCCTGATTCATTAAGGAAAGTAAGGCAAAAAAGGATTACATTTTCTCCTGGATAAGCCATGCTACAATGCAAGGGGTGCAAATTAGTTTATTATTTTGCACATAAGGAAAATACTGTTTTTTCATGTAGTACACAAATACTTGATAACTTTAATGATACACTGAAAATTAAAGTTAATCTATGACATGCCCTAACCCAGCTATAAATCTGTCCCCACATTTTAAATTTACCTCCCCCTCCAATGGAACATGGTTTTGTCAAGGTGCAAAGATACTCCATTTTTTGGCTGTACGCTCCTTAATGAATCAGGCCCTTTGTCTTTGTGTGCAGTTTAAAGTGGAAGGCCACAAAGTGCATTGGTTAAGAAAAAGCCAGCTGAGCAAGGATCAAATTTACTGGCCATTGGGGCTTGACCAGAGAGGGCCAAGAGATGACGCAACAGTATTATCTGAGATATGCAAATTGGTACTGCACCGACTTGTAAATGTCATAGTATCTTGCTTTCCATTCTGCTTTAACATATAGTTTTACTTACTGCTTTTTCATTATTTTCCGTTTAACTTTTTTTTTAAATAAATTGGGTTTTTGATGACTCAAGGAAAAACTTTTAGACCAAACTATAAATTCTCCTATGACATTTTATACAATACAATTGTTAAAAGGTCACTGAGCTCCATTTAATATTTTCCATCTTGGAAATAAATTTCTTCCAGCCATTGTCACGTATAACCTCCATGGAAGATTAATAATAATTTTACATAAAAAAATGATTACATGTCTGTTACAAACAGGGCCTGATTAAGGGTTCTGGCCGCCCTAGGCTAATACGGCCGCAGCGCCCCCCCCCCCCCATCCTCCGAATATATAGGTGTATAGGAACACTCCTGAATATGAATGTTCAGGTGTATTCTCCAGCATTCAAATTTAGACAGATTGTGCCATTGTCCCTTACCTGTTCTTGCTCTTCACTCTTGCAACTTTGTTATCCTCTCGCTGGCTTCTGGAAAGTTGGCGTCCTGTTTTGAAAATGCAAAAATGTATTATAATGCAAACCCTGAATGATTAGGCCCTTTAATTAAAACAAATCACTCCATTATGGCCAGCTAAAAGTACCCCATTGGACAGGCATATATAAGCAATATCTGAATATTTGTTGTCAATCAAATACAAACCTCTACCAGCCCCATCTCACTAATATTTAGTATTCTAGTGATTGCTCAGACCACCCATGTGACCACCACACAATCATGAGATTCTGCCCCCCAAAGCTGCTCTACTTTTTAAATACCCCCTGCAGCCATTTTCCTTAACCACAACCCCCCCCCCACAGCCATTTTCCTTAACCCCTGCTGCAGCCATTTTCTTTACCTCCCACCCTGCATCCATCCCCCTTGCAGCTATTTTCCTTACCTCCTCTCTGTAGCTATCCCATACTTGCCAACTTTTGAAAATTCATTTCAGGGAGATTGTAAAAACCATTGTGGGCGGGACCATCTCCTCCCACGGGGCGGGACCATCTCCTCCCACTTGGCGGGCCCAGCTCAACCTGTAGTTAAAGTTAAAGTTTAAATTAACCACCCTAGTGTGTGTATCCATATAATAGGGAATGTAGGTTAATTGCTTCTGTTTAAATTTCAATCAGAAGCCAATTAACCAGGTTAATTTAACCTACATATATCATACTTAGTTAAAATAAATCATCCAATTCTTAAATTAAGAACTTCAAATTGATGGTAAGATAAGCAGCAAATTATGAATACCTTTCTACCACCTTGTGGCACAAGATAAGCCTACATTAATGATTCTAAACTATCTACTTGTGAGCTGCTGAATACAGCTGACAAAGTGAACTACTTTAAACTTAAAGTGTATTTACTGCAACATTTTTTTCTTTCAATGTTCAAGAAATCTAGTGAAGACAAAAACTGAAAACTGTTAAAGTCACGTTAATTAACGAATCTGGACTCAAGCACTGGAGATTTCTTTCTCCCTCTCAAGTAAAGATGCACTCCCTCTCTGTAATAAAGGCAATTCTCTATTTCTCTCTCTGATTTCTGCAATAAAGGCCCCCCTCCCTATGTGATAAAGGCACATCATGCACAGCAAGTGTAAAAAGCGAGCATAAACAGCAAGCATAAATCACAATGTATATATATCAAGCTAATGGTATGTCAGGCTAGTGATGGATAAACCCAGCACTGTGGGTGCTAGCACACAAATACATCACACACCATTGGTGTATACAGGAATTGTCCAGACCATAGATATAAACAGTCCATTCCTCCTATGTGAGGATGTCAAACAAGTGGGAAACATTTCCCACTTTATGCTCGCCTTTTACACTCGCTGTGCATGATTGCTGTCTAAGTCATGTCTTCATAAGCTTCTCACATCACCACTGTATGTTGTGAGTACTGTACAGCATCTTATTCAGAGTTGCAACTCGTGTATTGCAATAAAATTCACTTTATATGCCACAATTGTTTATGCGCCCAGGGATCATTATTTACCAACGAAAGGGGATGTGTGTTGCTATTATGGAGGGAGGATGTAAGCTGCTATTATGGAGGGAGGGGGGCGATGTAAACTGCAACTATGGAGGGAGGGGGGCATGTAAGCTGCTATTAGGGAGGGGAGGGGGGGATGTGAGCTTCTATTATGGAGGGAGGGGGGAATGTAAGCTGCTATTATGGAGGGGCGATGTAAGCTGCAATTATGAAGGGAGGGGGGTGATGTAAGCTGCAATTATGGAGGGAGGGGGGTATGTAAGCTGCTATTAGGGAGGGGGAGGATGTGAGCTTCTATTATGGAGGGAGGGGGGGGTGTAAGCTGCTATTATGGAGGGAGGGGAGGGGGGGATGTGAGCTGCTATTATGGAGGGAGAGGATGTGTGCTGCTATTATGGAGGGGAGGAATGTGTGCTGCATCTTGCTATTATGGAGGGGGGTATGCTGCTATGCTTTATGAGGGAGGGGGGGGGATGCTGCCATAATGTGTGAGGGAAGGGGAGGTGTATTAGTATAATGTGTGATATGAGGGTAGGGAGGTTGGGTGTCTTAGTACATGGGTGGGAGGTAGGCTATTAATTTAATGGTGACATTTAGGTGGGGGCTAATTATTTAATGGGTACTATTTTGTTTGTGGGGTGCTGGTGGATCAATTTAATTTATTGATGGGGCTTTTTAATTTAATGGTAGGGTCTATTAATTTCAGGTGAGGTATTTATCTGTATTGCAGTCATAAGAATGCTCTCTGTATTGTATGATGGTCATAGGAATGCTCTCTGTATAGTATTGCAGTCATAGGAATGCTCTCTGTATAGTATGGTGGTCATAGGAATGCTCTCTGTATAGTATGGCGGTCATAGGAATGCTCTCTGTATAGTATGGTGGTCATAGGAATGCTCTCTGTATAGTATGGCGGTCATAGGAACGCTCTCTGTATAGTATGGTGGTCATAAGAATGCTCTCTGTATTGTATGGTGGTCATAGGAATGCTCTCTGTATAGTATGGGGTCATAGGAATGCTCTCTGTATTGTATGGATGTCACAGGAATGCTCTCTGTAAGGAATGGCGGACACTAGGAGGCTCTTTATATTGTATGTGTGTATTCATTTCGTGTGATGGTGATAAGGGGGCCAATGTCATAAAGATGGCTCCATGGCACGGTGTGATAAAGAAGAAACTGTGATGGAGGGCACAGTGTGATGAAGGGGCAGTGTGATACATATGGTACCGTTACATTTATGTTTTAATTTGTTTCAGTGAGTTTTATTTCAATAACCAATTCATTTTTATACAGCTAGCATGTGATAGCTGCATTTAAAGTACTTTGATTCTATGGAGGCTTATTACATAAAGATCCTTACAAAGCCAGACCGAGAAGAATGGGGAGGGAGGGGGCTTCAGTGCGGTCTAGAACTTGTAAAGCGCTAGCCACGCCCCCACAGTAGGTTGATCACGCCCACTCGACGATTGACACTCCCACTTAGATGGGGGGGCGCCGGTTCCCTGTCTCGCCCAGGGCACTAAAATGGCTAGTTACGGCACTGCCCATGTCTATAATAAAATTGCCACCCCTTTATGTCTCTCCCCCTCTCTCTGCAATAAAGACCCCCCTCTCTCTCCCCCCTCTGTAATTAAGGCCCACCTCTCTCTCCCCCCTCTGAAATAAAGGCTCCTCTCTCTCTCCTCTGTATAATAAAGGCCCCCTCCTCTCTTCCCTATCTATAATAAAGGCCCCTCCCTCCACTTTCTGTAATAAAAGCCCCCCTTTCTCTCCCCTCTGTAATAACCCCCCCCCTCTCTTTAATAAAGGCCCTCTCACTCTCCTCTATCTATAATAAAGGCCCCTCTCTCTCCCCCCCCCTCTCTATAATAAAGGTCTATCCCTCTCTCCCCCCTCACTGTAATAAAGGCCCCTCTCACTCTCCTCTATCTATAATAAAGGCCCCTCTCTCTCATCCCTCTCTGTAATAAAGGCCCCTATCTACAATAAGCATTCCTACCCCATTAAAAAGTACCACCATATACGGAGGTGACAGGTAACTCAGCTGTAAGTTTGAAGCACTATAAAACATTAATAAATATTCTCTGCTAACTCTCTTGTTGGATGCCAACCCCATATAGAAGAATTAGGTGGTACTTGCCTTTTTTTATGCCTCCGAGTCCTCACTTGGTCTCCTCTCCTCCAGCATATATCCTATCCAGAGGGCATGGACGTGGGAGCTCCGCGCTCCGCGATGGTGTTCTGGGAGAGAGGCTGCGCGCGTCATCATGCCGATGACGTCATCACGCTGATGTCATCATCTGCGCATGCGCAGTTTGGATTCAGGACTCCGCCACGCTCTGCAGAAAAATTCGGGATTTTAGAGTACTCTCACGGGAGTCCGGGAGATTTCCCAGTATTCCGGGAGTCTCCCGGACGTTCCGGGAGAGTTGGCAACCATGAGCTATCCCCCCCCCCGTCACATCAAAACTCCCCCAGTCACATATATCAGCCCACCTCCTCTGCCCTCCTTCATACATATCAACCTCTCTCCCTCCCTATAGATTTTCATGGCAGCCCCCCCCTCCCACCCTATAGATTTGTATGACAGGCCCCCTCTCCCTCCCTATACATATGCATGACAGTCCCCCCTCTCCCTCCCTATAGATATGCAGGGTAGTCCCCCCCCTCCCTATAGATATGCAGGGTAGTTCCCCCCCCCTCTCTATAGATATGCAGTGTAGTTCCCCCCCTCCCTATAGATATGCAGGGCAGTTCCCCCCCCCCCCCTATAGATATGCAGGGCAGTTCCCCCCCCTCCCTATAGATATGCAGGGCAGTCCCCCCCCTTCACTATAGATATGCAGGGCAGTTCCCCCCCCTCCCTATAGATATGCAGGGCAGTTCCCCCCGCCTCCCTATAGATATGCAGGGCAGTCCCCCCCCTCCCTATAGATATGCAGGGCAGTTCCCCCCCCTCCCTATAGATATGCAGGGCAATTCCCCCCCTCCCTATAGATATGCAGGACAGTTCCCCCCTCCTTATAAATATGCAGGGCAGTTCCCCCCCTCCCTATAGATATGCAGGGCAGTCCCCCCCCTCCCTATAGATATGCAGGGCAGTCCCCCCCCCTCCCTATAGATATGCAGGGCAGTCCCCCCCTCCCTATAGATATGCAGGGCAGTTCCCCCCCCTCCCTATTGATATGCAGGGCAGTTCCCCCCCTCCCTATAGATATGCAGGGCAGTTCCCCCCCCCTCCCTATAGATATGCAGGGCAGTTCCCCCCCCCCTCCCTATAGATATGCAGGGCAGTTCCCCCCCCCCCTCCCTATAGATATGCAGGGCAGTTCCCACCCTCCCTATAGATATGCGGGGCAGTTCCCCCCCTCCCTATAGATATGCGGGGCAGTTCCCCCCCTCCCTATAGATATGCAGGGCAGTTCCCCCCTTCACTTACCTGTAGTTGTGCCAGCGTCGCTCCTCTCCTCAGATCAGCAGATAGGAAGTGAAGACGTCCTGCTTCCTGTCTGCTGCACAGCAAAAGGCAGCCTGGCGATTGGCTGTGTGTTGCTAACCCCTGACCACCAATGCTTTTGATCGTTGAGCCCTCCACC
The DNA here is from genome assembly GCF_038048845.1 of Mixophyes fleayi. Classification (NCBI taxonomy): domain Eukaryota; kingdom Metazoa; phylum Chordata; class Amphibia; order Anura; family Limnodynastidae; genus Mixophyes; species Mixophyes fleayi. Next base: position 159,052,851 of record NC_134405.1, read on the forward strand.
CCCCCGCGGCGACCCACCCCGAAAAAAAAAATGAATGAAGAAAAAAAAAAAAAATACCCGCAGCGCCTGCGACCCCCGGGACCCAGCGCCCCAGGCTGCAGCCTGGTCAGCCTAGTGGTTGATCAGGCCCTGGTTACAAATGTAATTATTATGGAAATTGGAAAAAATTATTAATTGATATATAATTGCTACAAGATTGTGCAAATGGTAAATCACTGACTGGAGCAAGCAATGTCTGGGACTCTGCAACATATAACGTAAATAAGGTATTAATTAATTTGAATAAAATCTATTTATATTGCCAGTTATCTGTGCAGATTGCTGAATGTAGATTTGCTTTCCCCTGTATCTTTGCACAATTTTTCTTACATTTTGTATACTGCTTGGCAGTGAACAGCCCATATTTGTACCCACACATCTTCAAACCTCTTTCAATTTCCTGTCACTTTATCTTCTGCTGGATATGTGATTTGCACCAATAATTACTAAAGCTCAGATTTCAACCTTTTGCTTCCCCTAGTCTCCTTTTCAGTGCCGTACTATACCCTTTAGCTACTTACTATAGGGTTTAAACTAGAGATGGTCACTGACCCCCGTGCTTTGGTTTTGGATTCGGTTTTGGATCTGGATTACCATCGTGTTTTGGTTTTGCAAAACCGCCATTGCGTGTTTTGGTTTTGGTTTTGTTTGGTTTTGTTTTGCTATTTTGTTGGAAAATCCATGTTTTTGGGCCTAAAATAACCCAATTTAGTGCTCCAACTGTTTTAGAGATAAGTAATCTAATTATAGAGGTAATAAATCATCAAAAAAACAGTTTAATTCTTCGTTGGTAGGCCTTCATTTATTCTACACACAAAACAGATTGTCTTCCTCTCCATCTATGCATATTGGCAATGCAGACATCGTCTTTGGATGTATATTACACCCTACACTTATAGTTAAATATGTTAAGAAATGGAAAAAGGCAGTTTGCTTTCTGTCTCTATAGGCCCCCCTCCACTTGTATAAAATACAAAAATTTCAGCCGTTATAGACTGTACAATATTAATTGACATGGAGAAAGCCAGTTTGGTTTCTGTCTCTCTAGGCCCCCCTCCACTTGTATAAAATACAAAAAAATTCAGCCGTTATAGACTGTACAATATTAAGAGAAATGGACAAAGGCAGTTTGGGGTCACTCTGTCTATGACTCCCTACCCTTAAGGAGAAATTGCCCAAACAGCAGCCTTTCAAGACGGTACGTGATATGGAAATGCCACAAGTCCCTTTCCTCTTTGGGGGTAGATTGCACCCTACACTTACATAGAAAGTTTTAAAAAGCTGTTATCGTCATCATCTTCAGCTTCATCCTCACCCTCATCAGTGTGTACATCATTATCACAGACTATCAATTCATCGCCGCTTGAATCCGCCATTAGAGAACAGTCAGTGCTTGGATGTCTTGGATGGTGAAGGCCTTTCTCGTGGAAGATGTAGTTCATTTTTATAAACATCATTTTCTCCACATTTTTGGGAAGTAACTTTCTACGGCGATCACTGACTAAGTTCCCTGCTGTGCTGAACACTCGTTCAGAGTACACACTGGAGGGTGGGCAGCTTAGGTATTGCAAAGCAAGCTTGTACATGGGTTTCCAAATGGCCTGCTTTTCTTCCCAGTAAGGAAAGGGACTGTCTGACATTTCCATATCAATTACCTCTTGAAAGTAATCCTCTACCATCCTTTGCATGTTTATACTCGTATTGGATGGAGTTATGGGCAAAGTGACACATTTGTTTGAAAAATCCTTCAAACCAGCCCAGATGTTAAATTGTTCTGGTCTGCCCCCTGCGTCTTCCCTGCTTCTTTTTGGGAAATTTAATTTTTTACGAGCAGCAGCAGCTTGAGAAAGTGAAGGAGGACACGTTGTCAAGCCGAGGCCCAGTTCAGCGGCCAACTTGCTGAGCAATAGCTCCTTGCAAAAGTTCACATCTCGCTCATTTACAAGTAAAGACTCAATGTAGGTTTTAAACCTTGGATCAAGCACAGTGGCCAAAACGTACTGATCCGAGTTCAAGATCTTAATAACTCGAGGATCATTGTGAAGCGAATTAAGTACTTGATCGACAAGGCCAACATACTTTGCTGAATTGCTTGCTTTCAGCTCCTCCTTCATTTTCTCAAGTTGCTTTTCCAATAGTCTAATTAATTAGTTGGCTCAAACTAGCAGAGTCTGCACTCACCTCACACGTCACAACTTCAAATGGTTTCAGCACCTTGCACGGGACTGAAAGGATTCCCCACTGTGCAAGAGTGAAATACATCCCCCCTCCTTTCCCAATGTCATGGCTTGTGCAATATGCTTGGATGGCTTTGCGCTGTTCCTCCATCATCTGAAGCATGTACAGGGTGGAATTCCACCTAGTTACCACGTCTTGCTTAAGTTGGTGGCAGGGCAAGTTAAACTGCTCTTGGAGCTGCTGTAATCTCCTACATGCTGTGGCTGAATACCTGAAATTGCCTGAAATTTTACGGGCCACCAAAAGCATCTCCTGCACCTCACGGTTATTTCGTAGGAAGCTCTGCACCACCAAGTTGATAGTGTGAGCAAAACAGGGAATGTGTTGGAAATCAACCAGCTGTAATGCTCACAGTATATTGTTGGCGTTATCAGAAATGACATAACCTGGGGAGAGTCCGAGTGGTATAAGCCATGCAAATGGCGTAACATAGACAAGGTTCCAAGATGGTTAAGGTCCCTCCCTCGACTAACTGTGGCTTTGACATACACTACAAATGACTATGCAATTGTTGTCTGGATTTGGGTAGATATAATTCCACACATAAGAAGTGGATTTTTTTGTTTAATGCTCAGGCATGACAATGGCCTTTTTCTTGTCACGTGCCAGAACTGCTGCCACTGGTGCAGGATTTACACAAACAACCTCATCCTCATCAACATCCTCATTAGTGCCCTCGTCACCTACACAAATCTCCCCCTCATCCTCTTCTAATTCCAAAGTGGCATCCTCAATTTGGTTATCACCGGCTACTCTCGGGCTATTAAGGCACACATCAGCAGAATACTCACGATTAGACATCCCACTGTTGGATGGACTCTCCACAGGGATTGTTGTCATTAGTGAATCAGAGCAAACATTCTCCTCTAATGCCTTACTGTTATCTTGCAGCTCGGCTTTGACGCGTAACAGTAGTTGTGCACCAATTGTAGGCTGGGTAACTTTTTGGGATCTGCCACTAATAGCCAAAGGTGAAGGCCTCATTCTCTCTTTGCCACTGCGTGTGTAGAATGGCATGTTTGCAATTTTTTTTTTATCGGCACTTAACTTTTGCTCGGTAACACTTTTTTTTCGCTTCAATACAGTAAATTTTTGTTTTTTGTTTTTTTGCACTGATTTGGAAACACTCTGTTGTTTGACCTCACCTTGGCCAGATGACGTACTTGGAACACTAACATCAGGACTGGTGACAGAACCTGATTGCTCATTCTGATCATATGTGGACTGCTTTGAAACCATTCTGAGCGCAAAGCACTGGGGAGTGCTAAAAATTATTTGGTAGATATTGCTGACAGATATTCCTTTTGACAGCCAGAAATATTTATGCACAATTAGGGAGGACACCCCAAAAGCACTGAGGAGTGCTAAAAAATTTTTGCTAGATACTGCTGACAGATATGACTTTTGACAGCCAGAAATATTTATGCACAATTATGGGGGACACCCCAAAGTCACTGGGGAGTGCCAAATATTAAAACAAAATTATAAACCTCTATCCTCCTCTCTTCTCTAGCGATTTTTGTTAGAGCAATTGCAAGAAGAATATTGGATTCTCTGACACTGCTCTCTCCCTCTGTCAAATGGCGATGGATTGCAGTGGAGGCATGTATCTATAATGTTGAAGTATCGCGAGAACCGAGCCCCGAAATCCGATGACGTCATGATGATGTTTGGCCTCGATTTGGATTCGGAGTGGGCGGCAGAGTACCGAGCTACTCAGCTCGGTACTCGGATAGGCAAAGTTTGGGTGGGTTCGGTTCTCGTGGAACCGGACCCGCCCATCTCTAGTTTAAACTGACACAGGATCCTATTTGTATGAATAAAACAATTTTGAACAGTTAAAAAAAAAAAATAATGGCGCATTTCTGAATTTCTTAGCCTGTGACCTTTCCACACACCCAAGCTTGTATTTATCATATGTAACCATGCATTCTCTACATATTCAGTAGATTTAAATACAATATAGATGATTTTGTGAGATACATGTTAAACTTTTATCTTGTGTTAAATATCATTGTGGACCCACTGGTTATTGCGTTATTAAAATCTGAGTATAGCTTGTAAATAGTGGCTAAAATCTAAAGGTCAAAAAGAATAGGTAATTGTTATTGTTTTAAAAATATTTTTCTCTATATATCTATCTACCCCATATCTTTCTATGAATAAATCTATCTATATCAAAGCTATTTATCTATCCATCTATCTATCTATCTATCTATCTATCTATCTATCTCCTATCTATATGTCTATCTTTCTATCTGTCTATCTATCTATCTATCTATCTATCTCTCTCCTATCTTTCTATCTATCTATCTATCTATCTATCTATCTATCTATCTATCTCTTTGTCTATATATCTTCTATTTATTATCTATCTATCTATCTATCTATCTATCTATCTATCTATCTATATATCTATCTATCTATCTCTTTGTCTGTCTATCTATCTATCTAGCTATCTATCTATCTATCTCCTATCTTTCTATCTATCTATTTATCTATCTCTTTGTCTATCTACCTTCTATTTATTATCTATCTATCTATCTATCAATCTCATATATCTCTGTCCATAAATCTATAAATCTATCTCATATCATTCTATCTATAAATCTATCTATATATCTCATAGCTATCTATTTGTCCATCTATCTATTTGTCTCTATCTATATCTCCTGTCCATCTATCGATCTCATTTCTCTCTATCTATAAATCTATCTATCTATCTATCTCATATCTCTCTATAAATCTATTGCATATCTATCTATACATGTTACTGAAATAGTTAATGACTACCCTAGATAATATTAGAACACCTTAAGTAGGCAAGTTATATATTTGAAAGAAGTGATGTTTTCATCTGAAATGTATTAGTTTTAGATGATAATCTTTAAATATTCCATGTAAGTAACAATAAACCACTTTTATACTCTCTATGAGTTTGTTTATATCCATAACCATTTAGTGAAGTGAACTGTAATAATGAAGGCTTTGTTAGCCCACTTTGAAGTTGAGCTATGTAAACATCTTCAATAGTTCAGGTCAATGGATTACCATTTATTAGACACCTTTGCCATTGTGAAAGACCTCTGTCAAAATCAAAGAGCATTTGTATCTTATCTGATTAAACGTTTTTACTAGCCAGGTCCAGGTTCACATGATGATGGAAAAGATGATACGCTGATTTGACAGGAGATTATGGCTCAAAACATATTGCTTGAAATTTAACCTAAAAGATTGTTTTGCTGTTATTAGTTACCTTTACCTATGCAAGCATGACAGTGTATCATTTAATGGAGATATGTGAACTGACACATTCTGTTTCTCTAAGACTGTAGTTTTATTTTATTTTATTTTTAAATTCCATCTGTTCATAAATGATCACATAACGCAGTAATTTATACACTATTCATCCCTAATAGGTTATTAGTAGTGGTGATGCTGGTAAATACAGGTATTGGACCTCCAGTTATCCAGAAAGTTCCAAAAACCGAAATGAAACAAAATAAAATATTACAGCTGTTAATGAATAATGTTATGCACACAGACATTATGATTGTGCATTTGTTTATATAATCACTATGAGGAGAACAGCTAAGTAATTATCATTATACGATGCTCCATGATGCGCATATAGCTCATGCATGCCTATGGAGATGGCTTATAGATAGGGACCTTAAAATTGCTTTTTTTCTTCTTTAGTCATACAATATTGATGAAGCAGATTGTATTACAGTGACCAGTTTGTACTCAAAGTAACTGATGATTTCAAAATACTATTGCATAATAATTTTATTTTTACAATTCAAGGATTTTAGCCTTTAGACTTAACCACTTTGTCTTGCATGTGTAATTATGACATGTTTATCAGAACATCTGCAACAGGTAAAAGTGAGATAAATGAGGTTTTGCACAAATGTCGGTGTGCTGTATTTTGTTTTTCTGATTCTCTTAGGCATTCATTTAAAGTTACTACACCTTATGAAAAAGAGTAGTTTTTGGAGTGTTTATACAGTATAATCACAATGGGTGCCAAAAAAGACATACTAATAGGTAATTTCCTAATGTATACTTAATAAATGTAGAGTTAAATAAATTATTGTTAAATATTGTTTTATTGTTAAAAAATATTGTTTTATCTAATATATAAATGCTTAGTGGCGTCTGTGTGTGTGTGTGGAAAATAAAAACCAAGTTGCAGCGCCACCTGCTGGGCAGAGTTATACACTGACCTACTAAATTCTTAGTGTGTGTGGGGAAAAAAATTCAAAAAGGGCTGAAATTTGGTAGGGCTCAAACTCATTTTCGTGAGGTAATTTTACCTCATGAACACACATGTGTAGAGGCGTGCGTTAGTGTGTGTGTGTGTGTGTGTGTGTGTGTGTGTGTGTGTGTGTGTGTGTGTGTAAAAAACTATTTTCTCAGAAAGGGCTCATCAAATTGACCTGAACTTTGGTATACTGACATTATTTGACAAAAAAATTAGAATAGTCAAGTCAGTTAACTTCCATCATCCCCCCTTCCCCCCGTGGGAGGGGTAGTAAAGGCTAAATTTATGAGTTGAGGGGTCAAACTCATTTTCGTGAGGTAATTTTACCTCATGAACACACATTAAAAAGGGCGCTTGCGTCGGGAAGTAACGATCTTCCCCTGAGGAGGCCTGGGCTAGGCCCAAATACATGACAAGAACCTTTTTAAGACCTTAAGTATCTTGATTTGACTAAAATGCATGAGTATCATGCACGGGTTAACTTGTTGTTAAATAAAATATGTCATAAAAGGTAGTGTCAATGCAATGAACTATGAAAAATGAGCATGCTATGGGCTTGATTCATTAAGGCACACAAGAAGAGCAATTATTGCCATTTTTTAAATTAAAACGCACGCAAATCGGGCATACACATGTTTATATTCAACAGGGAGCAGATCTGGAGAAACATCTCCTCTTGTTGAATACAGGTCTAGGTACACTCTGCTCTGACCGACAATGCACTGCAGGATATGTCAAATATGTATGTAGAATATAAAGTTCCAAAAGAACACATAGAAAAAAAATATTCAATTAACGTCACCTGTTAATAATATAGGGCCTGATTCATTAAGGATCTTAACTTAAGAAACTTCTTATTTAAGTCTCCTGGACAAAACCATGTTACAGTGCAAGGGGTGCAAATTAGTATTCTGTTTTGCACATAAGTTAAATACTGACTGTTTTTTCATGTAGCACACAAATATCAACTTTAAATTTCAGTGTACAAATAAGCTATCAAGTATTTGTGTGCTACATGAAAAAAAAGTCAGTATTTAACTTATGGGCAAAACAGAATACTAATTTGCACTCCTTGCATTGTAACATGGTTTTGTCCAGGAGACTTAAATAAGAAGTTTCTAAAGTTAAGATCCTTAATAAATCAGGCCCATAGTCATTAATGACAAATCATTAGGGGGAAAAACATTTTTGTTCTGGATGTTATGAATGCCATCTCAAGATACAATGCATTTTTGCAGTTGCTTCTGATTGCAAAAACATGTTCTAGCTTGCACACACGACCATCATCACTGGTAATTGTTACTTACACCCGACCTGTAGCTGGTGGAAGTGGCACAACAGAAAAACACGTACCTTTGAGATGCTCGAAGCTTAAATCGGACGTCACTGCATGTGCTTGAGCTTGGCAATTTCATACTCTACATTGACTATGTGTGTACACCCAGTCCCCTCCTGTTCCACATATGAAAGTGTAGACTTTAGTAAGGGTGCTTTGCGCTCAAGGATGAATTGGATGTTGTTGCGTTTACTGGTGTATAGTTCGGTTCTGGGCATGCGCAGAGCGAGTTTATGCTAAATACTGCACGTATCTGCGTTTTTGTTCCTTAATGAATCAGGCCCTGTATGTTTCATTTTATTAAGATCCATAAATGAACAACTTCTGCTGGGTAAACTCTAGGCCATGTAAATGTGTACACATTTCCAAAAGAGAATTTTGCACATTTCTATATTGACTCTAGGAAGTAGCTTAAAAGTTTACCTCATCAATCTCATTGACTCAGTGATATTGCCTTTATAGTGCTTCACATGCTGAGCAGAAAACCTGCACTGAAGATCCCCTAACGGTATTGCTGCTGCAGCACTGGCTTGGGACAGGCACTGAATGATGAGTAAAGAATTGACTCAAGGAGCTGCGGTATAAATGGCATTTTTCCATAAGTTACTTCTCCTAAGGATAACTTGCTCATTTGCATATTGTCTTCCTGGAATAGCATGAACTACTTACTCCCTGTTAGTTTTTAATGTTTTTATGAGGTTGCCCCTATAGTTCTTTACATAATGAGTAGAAAACCTTTTTCTTACACAAATGAACCATAAAAAGGTTGAAACAGTTTCTAGATGCTGTTGCAGCACTGATCTGTGATATGTGGTGAACACTGAATGGGTGAACCATTCACTCAAAGTCTGCTCAAATAAAGTGATCTAGTTGCATATTGGTTCTAGGGAGTATCTGAAATGCTAATCTGTATTGTACGGTAGAGACTTGAATGATAATTTGGGGCTGAAAGGTTTGTATTTTGCCAGATACATTAAAAAAATCACAATAAATGTATAATGATTATAATATAATTTGATTACACACTGAAGTTTTCATGTTTTTTAAAATAAATACTGTACCAGATTACCACTGGGAAAGAGGCCCTGACATTCATTTAGTGACATTTTAGGCATAATGTCAGCATTACTCTTTGACTCCCTTTCAGACCTTAATTCATAATCCTGCATCAAACATCAGCATAATGTGTAGGTACACAAAACTGTAGCAAAACTCTCAGCCATGAATCAAGCAATATATAAATAAAAATGTATACCTTGCAGGAGCAGGCTGGGCTGGGGGGCAGGGGGGCATCTGCCCCCCCCAGGTCGGTCCCATAGTGGGCTACCTTGGGCTGGGTCACTGGGCCACCTGCTTGTTTTCCTTTAAAATAGGCTGCTGAGTCGACTCTTGTCCCCTGGGCTAAAATTTACCAGCCCTCCCCTGATACCTTGTTTCTGAATATTTCAATGCATGATAACTTAAAGAACTGAAGGGTCTTTGAAAACTCTTTTACATGTTATCTTTCAGTGGTGCACGCAGAGGGGGTTTCTGAGTCTCCAGAAACCCCCCCCTGCGCTAACCAAGTGGCCACCATAGCGGCACTGTTCTATACATCAGCCGCGGCGCTGTCAAAGAAGCGTCCGTGGCGGTGCTGTATTGTATACAGCACCGCCGCGGACGCTTCTTTGACAGCGCCGCGGCTGCTGTATAGGACAGCGCTGCTGAAACGGAGCAGCTGCGCATATGCGGGCGCATGCGCAGCAGCTCTCTCTCGTGGTTTTTTTTTTTGGGTCAGGGGGGGGGGGAAACATCCCCCTGACAATCCTGCGTGCGCCTCTGTCTTTGACCACAAAATCTATATGCAGAGCTTAAATATCATAGCTTTTTTTTCTACTAATGCATTTATAATTATGGTAAAGGTGATTATCAGATACGCTACACATAGGCATTTTATTACTGTTATTTTATACAAATATACTTCTACATAGTGGGATGGTCCGAGCCACACCAGAGGAACACTCAAAAACTGTGCTGTAAGGAGTAGCATTGGAAGTAAAAGGTGGCTAAGTGGTTAGCACTTCTGCCTTAGAGCACTGGGGTCATGAGTTCAATTCCCAACCATGACCCTATCTGTGAGGAGTTTGTATGTTCTCCCCGAGTTTGCGTGGGTTTCCTCTGGGTGCTGCGGTTTCCTCCCACACTCCAAAAACATACTGGTAGGTTAATTGACTGCTAACAAATTGACCCTAGTCTGTCTTGACTGTCTCTGTCTCTGTCTGTGTGTGTGTGTTAGGTAATTTAGACTGTAAGCTCCAATGGGGCAGGGACTGATGTGAGTGAGTTCTCTGTACAGCGCTACGGAATTAGTGGCGCTTTATAAATAAATGGTAATAATAATAATATTAAACTTAGGAAGTGAATCTTTTGTGCCCCCGGTAACTGGCATCAGTTACTTTGGGGCACAGAGTTTAGTGAACTTTTTCATTTTCAGCAAAACACCCCACAAGGGGACATGGATTGCACTATAGAATCAGAGGTCACAGCCTCGATAGGAGTCTTACTCGGAGGCTGCTGACAAACATATAATAAGGTGGGAAAGAAACCACAAGCCAACCCAAAGTCCAGGAACAAACCAGAGGGTCAGGACAACACATCAGTAATGCAGAGTCAAGGTACAGATCAATGTCAGGGCAAGTAGAACACAGACAAAATCAGGAGACAAAATCAAGGTCAAAATCCATTAATCAATCCTAGTAATGGCTAATCTGTTTTGCTCAAGAGGACAACTTGTTGCACAGGTTAGGATTGTGTGAGAATTTAAAAAGGCAGGAAACTTCCTCGACTGGCTACAGGATTTAGACAGCTGCAAACTATAAGCAATTAAATTCCACAAAGGACTCAGAGCACCCACACCACAGTGGACTGCCGAACCTATGGCTGATCTCTATGATCACTGCCTATGACTAGAGAGGTCATGGATCTAAACCTACTGAGCGAAATCTAATAAAAGGTGAATAAAATGCATGTTCCGTAGAGTGTGCAAAAACAGCAATTAGCACAGTATGTTACTTTACTTCATGCAGTGTAAATATCACAAATTGTCAGTTTTTTCACATTTAAGTGTTTTGATTGAAAAGTACAGTAAAGTACTGTCAAAAAACAGAAATGATATGATTTTTTTAACCCAGTAGTACCCAGTGATGTTTTGCACATGAATAAATAACCAGTAAATATACAGTAAAATAGAATCAATTTAAGAAAATATTCATTTTCAAGATTATTCTTATTGCTACTTTTACGTAATTACAATTAATATCAGATATTCACCCCACTATTTTTTCAAGTTCTGACACTGTATTGAAACAAAGGTGCACCTTTTATGTTATTGGTTTTACTTCTCTTTTTGTCATTTATCACCTATTATTTTTTTAGCCAGGAGAGATCATAATGAGTCAGATGAAAGGTTAATGAGCACTTTACTTCTACTTATTTGCTGGGTTGTTTGGGAATCCCAATTTTTGGGTGCATTATCCTGATTGCCAACTGAACAAAGTCTGTATGCAGTGGTCATCGGTTAAAGCAGTTAATAAGAAAAGGTCTGATAATCCATAGACAATGCCCTGTGTATTAGGTGTCTGGTAAATACATTGCAGACATGGGCCTACCACGATGTTGTTAAATCTGGTTAGACCATCCTTCAACATGGACCTCTCATGAGAAATAGGGATGTGCACCGGCGACTTTTGAGGTCTCGTGTTTTGTGTTTTGGATCCGGATTTTCGCGATGTTTTGGGTTCGGATTTGTTTCGCAAAACACCTGCCGAAAGGTTTTGGTTCGGATTTAAGGTTTTGGTTTCGGATTTTTTTGAAAAAAAACTAAAAAGTGTAAAAATTAAGTTTTTGGGCTTATTTTCACTCCTACGCTATTATTAACCTCAATAACATTCAATAACAATCATTTCCACTAATTTAAAGGCTATTCTGAACACCTAACACCTCACAATATTTTATTTTTTTTAGTACAAAACGTTGCAACGAGGTATCTTTCTGGACTGCGTAGAGGAGTGTTCCCCACAATATAATTAAAAACCCATCAACTGGTCTGCATTACACCCAAAAATAGTATCTGGACTGCGTAGAGGACTGGCCACTGGCCACCACAATTTAATATAGAGAAAACCTTCAACAGGTCTGCATTACACCCAAAAATAGTATCTGTACTGCGTAGAGGACTGGCCACTGGCCACCACAATATAATATATAGAAAACATTCAACAGGTCTGCATTACACCCAAAAATAGTATCTGGACTGCGTAGAGGACTGGCCACTGGCCACCACAATATAATATATAGAAAACCTTCAACAGGTCAGAATTACACCCAAAAATAGTATCTGGACTGCGTAGAGTAGTGGGCACTGGTCACCACAATAAAATATATAGAAAACCTTCAACAGGTCTGAATTACACCCAAAAATAGTATCTGGACTGCGTAGAGTAGTGGGCACTGGGCACCACAATAAAATATATAAAAAACCTTCAACAGGTCTGCATTACACTGCACATACGGCTGCTCCTCCATCCTCTCCATCATATACATGTTGGAGTTTCAGCGTGTGAAAACCTCTTGTTTTTGATAATGTCAGTGCATTTTGAATATTTTTCAATTTGCCCTACAACACTGAATGTACTTTATCTATGATTTGCATCTATCTATCTTGACTGCATAGTGTGGTGGCCCCGGTATACAATTTGGTACCGAGGCCACAATATAATTAAAAAACCCTCCACGGGTCAGAATTCCACCAAAAAAGGGTATGGACTGCGTAGTGTGGTGTGCCCGGAACACAATTTTTTACAGCGCCAACAATATAATTAAAAAATTGGGCATCAACTGTCACTGTTGTTTAATATCTGATACACCTAAATATGGACTGCACAGTGGAGTGGCCCCGGTAGTAAATTTGGTGCCGGGGCCACAATACCTCCTCCAACTTCCAAGTGTAGTGTTTATAAAGACAGACAGCGTCGAAGTGTTATTAGTTGACTTTCTTAACCCTAAAATTGTCCCTGTTGCAAATATTCGTGCAATGGAGAGTTACTTTTTCATTGAAAGACTCAAGCTTTCAAGTGTAGTGTTTATAAAATATAAACAACAATACAGTAGTTCTAGAGCACGTCAATCCCTCTTGTTTTAAATTATGACAGGGCATTTTACTTTTGGTTTAATTTCCTGAATTTGTTTATATTTGGTTTTACTTTTTGAACATGGCAAACGACTGTTGATTGGTCATATTATGCAAAAAAAAAGTTCCAAGATGGAATTGTCCTTGGGCCCTCCCACCCACCCTTATGTTGTTGAAATAGGACATGCACACTTTAACAAACCAATCATTTCAGCGACAGGGCCTACCAAACAACTTTGGCTGAAATGTTTGTTTTGTTTGGGACCCCACACCAATAAAACAATTCATCTCTCCTTGTACAAACTAAACAGGCTCTACTGAGGAAAGATGTCGTCCTCATCCTCAACCTCTGATTCCTCTCCCCCTACAGTGTGTACTTCCTCCTCCTCATACATTATCAATTCGTCCCCGCTGGACTCCACAACCACAGGTCCCTCTGTACTGTCTGGAGGGCAGTGCTGTACTTCATTGAGGAATTGATTATTCATTTTTATAAACATCATTTTTTCAACGTTGTGAGGAAGCAACCTCCTTCGCCACTCACTGACCAGGTTCCCAGCTGCACTAAAAACTCTTTCCGAGTACACACTGGAGGGGGGACAACGCAGTTAAAAAATAGAGCCAATTTGTACAGGGGCTTCCAAACTGCCTTTTGGAGTTCTACCATGTCACTACCTCTAGTTAATTTAGATTGCAAGGCTTGTAAATATAAATACGTTGAAGATAAAAAAAGCAGGCTGCACAGACTGTGGAGCTAGAAAGTGTAATTAAATGGACCACGTTACTTTGGTGGCTATCTATGCCCCCCCCCCCTCCCCCGTGCCCTACACTTGTAGTTGAATATAAATAAAGCAGCCTGCATAGACTGTAGAACTAGAAATTCAAATATACAAAGAAATGGACAAAGGCAGTTTGGTATCTGTCTGCATCAGATCCCCTCTCCACTAGGAGTAAAACAGAAAACTATTCAGCCGTTATATAATTTAGAATATAAATAGAAATTGAGAAAGGCAATTTGGTATCTGTCTGCATCATAATCATCAACATCCTCCTCAGCGCCAGCTACATCAATATCCTCCTCCCGGTGTACAACATTCACACCTTCATTAGCCAAATCTGTAACTGGACTGTGGGTGATCCTTCCAGCATATGCAGAGGGCGTGCTGCAAATGCTGGATGGAGTCACCTTTTCCCGTACAGTGATGGGAAGGTCAGGGTTCACAACCAGCAACACCCTTGGACTCGCCTTGGGGATTTGTGATGTCATCTGTTTAGAAGGCAGAGTTCTTTGCTGTTTTGTTGTTGTTGCTGACAGCATAACTCTCTTAATTTTTTTGTAGGGGGGGGGGAGGAGGGATTAGATCCTTGGGTGAAGCTGGACCACTACTCATGAACACGGGCCAGGGCCTAAGCCGTTCCTTGCCACTACGTGTCGTAATCATCATCATCATCATCATCATTTATTTATATAGCGCCAACATATTCCGTAGCGCTTTACAATTGGGGACAAACGTAATAAACTAATAAACAAACTGGGTAAAACAGACAAAGAGGTGAGAAGGCCCTGCTCGCAAGCTTACAATCTATGGGACAATGGGAGATTGACACATGAGGTTAAGTATACATTTTGCATCTTGGCCCAGCCAGACTGCAAAGGTAAAAGTGACTCATAAGCTAAATGATCCCGTCACACAACAATGTTGGTCCGGGGGTAGTTGTCTTGTGTGAAATTGTGTAACAGGCTAAAGGTAGTGAGGTTAAGATGGTGGTTGAGGAATATTATAAGCTTGTCTGAATAGGTAGGTTTTCAGAGAACGCTTGAAAGTTTGTAGAACAGAGGAGAGTCTTATTGTGCGAGGGAGAGAGTTCCATAGAGTGGGTGCAGCCCGAAAAAAGTCCTGTAACCGGGAATGGGAGGATGTAATGAGGGTGGATGAGAGACGCAGATCTTTTGCAGAACGGAGTTGCCGAGTTGGGAGATATTTTGAGACAAGAGAGGAGATGTATGTTGGTGCAGCTTTGTTGATGGCCTTGTAGGTTAGTAAAAGTATTTTATATTGGATTCGGTAGAAGACAGGCAGCCAGTGTAGAGACATACAGAGTGATTCAACAGAGGAATAGCTATTTGCAAGGAAAATCAGTCTTGCCGAAGCATGCAAAATAGATTTTAGGGGTTTGAGTCTGTTTTTGGGAAGACCAGTAAGGAGGGAATTGCAATAGTCAATGCGGGAGATGATTAGTGCATGAATTAAGGTTTTAGCAGTGTCTTGTGTGAGATATGTGCGGATTCTGGAAATGTTCTTTAGATGTATGTAACATGATTTAGATATAGAGTCAATGTGGGGAACAAAGGATAGGCGTGAATCAAGGATTACACCTAGGCAGCGAGCTTGTGGGGTGGGATTTATGGTCATGTTATCAACAGAGATAGAAATGTCAGGTATGCTCTTGTTGGCGGGTGGGAATATTATTAACTCTGTTTTAGAAAGATTAAGTTTGAGTTGACGAGAGGACATCCAAGATGAAATGGCAGAAAGACAGTCAGTTACACGGGACAACACAGATGTCGAGATATCAGGAGAGGATAGATAGATTTGGGTATCATCCGCATAGAGATGATACTGAAAGCCAAAGGAACTTATTAGATTTCCAAGAGAAGCGGTATAGATAGAGAACAGCAGAGGACCTAGCACCGAGCCTTGTGGTACTCCAACTGATAGGGGAAGCGGAGCAGATGTGGCTCCAGAGAAATTAACAGTGAAAGAGCGATTAGAGAGGTAAGATGAGAACCAGGATAGAACTGTGTCTTGAAGACCTAGGGATTGCAGCGTTTGTATGAGAAGAGAGTGGTCAACGGTGTCAAATGCAGCCGAGAGATCAAGGAGAATTAGGAGAGCGTAATGGCGTTCAGTCTTAGCAGTGATCAGATCATTAACAACCTTGGTCAGCGCAGTCTCTGTGGAGTGTTGAGAACGAAAGCCAGACTGAAGAGGATCCAACAGGTTGTTTGCGGAAAGAAAGCGTGTGAGGCGAGTGTAGGCAAGTCTCTCTAGAAGCTTGGAGGGGCAAGGGAGCTGAGAGATGGGACGGTAATTTGAGAGAGAGTTTGGGTCGGAGTTTTGTTTTTTTAGAATAGGAGTAATCACTGCATGCTTGTATAGTGATGGAAAGATGCCAGTAGAGAGTGAGAGATTACAGATTTGAGTTAGAGGTGAAATGAGCACAGAAGACAGGGATCTACCAATTTGCGAGGGAATAGGATCAAGAGGACAGGAGGTAGAGTAGGAAGATAAGAAGAGCGTAGAAATTTCCTCTTCATTTGTGGGGTCAAATGAAGAAAGGGTGTCAGAGGGTAGTGGGAAGGAAATGAGCTGATGGCTTGTTGAGGAGGAGGATACCATTTCTAGTCTGATCTTGTCAATCTTGTCCTTGAAGTAGGAAGCAAGATCCTGAGCACTGATAGTAGATGGAGGGTTCGGGGTGGGAGGATTGAGAAGATGATTAAATGTATTGAAAAGGCGTTTGGGGTTAGAAGCCTGAGCATAGATAAGAGATTGAAAGTATGTTTGTTTTGCAGTGTCCAGAGCATTTCGATAGGAGTGGTAGACAGAAGTATATGTGAAGAAGTCATTAGAGCTTCGAGATTTACGCCAGTGACGTTCTGCTTTACGGGACAGTTTTTGAAGATTTCGTGTTGCTTTGGTGTGCCACGGTTGACATCGAAGTCGACGTGTAGTATGAAGTGTCGCTGGAGCCACTTGATCAAGGGCCGTTGCTAAGGTTAGGTGAAAATGAGGTACTGCCATCTCAGGGGATGAGAATGTAGAGATAGGGGAGAGAAGGTGTTGGAGAGAGGTGGAAAATTGTTGAAGATTAATAGAATTAAGATTTCTACGAGTATGAGGAGGCTTGGTAGAGTTAGACAGTAGAGAGGTTAGAGCAGTGGGGGTGAGAGTGTAGCTGATAAGGTGATGATCCGAGAGGGGGAAGGGTGTATTAATAAAATTAGAAACTGAGCATAGTCTAGAGAAAACAAGATCAAGGCAGTGGCCATCCTTATGAGTAGATGATTCAATCCACTGGGAGAGGTCAAGTGAGGATGTTAGAGAGAGTAGTTTGGAAGCAGCTTTGGAAGGTGGGTTATCAATGGGGATGTTGAAGTCACCCATGATGATGGTGGGGATGTCTGAAGATAAGAAGTGAGGGAGCCATGCAGAGAAATCCTCAATAAATTGTTGGTGTGCTCCAGGGGGACGATAGATCACCGCAACACGTAGGGAGAATGGATTAAAAATGCGAATAGCATGTACTTCAAAAGATGTGAACGTGAGTGATGGGACATTTGGTAGAACTGTGTATGTGCACTGTGGGGAGAGAAGTAGTCCAACCCCACCTCCTTGTCTGCCTTCAGATCTGGAGGTGTGGGTGAGATGGAGGCCACCATGTGAAAGTGCTGCAGGTGAGGCAGTGTCTGATTGCATGAGCCATGTTTCTGTTATTGCCAGAAGGTTGAGGTTTTTTGAGAGGAAGAGATCATGAACGGAGGTAAGTTTGTTACAAACAGATCGTGCATTCCAAAGGGCACATTTAAAGGACTTGGGAAGAGAGGGTAGACAGGTGATGTGTTTGAGGTTTGCTATAGAACGGTAGTGTTCTGATGTATGTGTGTGTGAGGAGTGTGGGGGACCTGGATTAGGTGATATATCACCAGCTAATAGAAGCAGAGTGAGCGAAAGATAGGCAAGGGGATTGTAAGATGTGTGGCCTTTTATTTTCTGGCGACAGGTGGAGGCTGTACTTGTTAGAGATAATAAATAGGACAACAGTTCATGGGTGTTAAATAGAGGTGAGTGGAGTAATGCAGGTGCAATATGAACAAATTTGTGTGTTGGTGGAGGGGTGAAAGATGACACAGTCCTAAAGATCATGCCATGAAATGAGACTAAGAAAAGCAATTTGTGAAACATTGTGAAAAAAGGGGTAAAAGCAAAAAGCAAGGGTATTTTAAGAATTACCTCTTAGCAGTATTCCATATAAATAGACAAGTAGTGCAGAGATAGGCTGTGGCAGATGTTGCTTATTGCTGGGAGTTAAAGCAAGTCAAATGTAGTCCAATGTTTGTCCAACTGTGTTGTCTAACTGTGCATTTTCGTCCACTTTGTGAGAAAATCCCACTTAGTGCAGAAATCACACACGTCTAACCCCACATACGTCTCCCCATGGCATATTGCCAACTTTACGTTTCTCCTCAGCTGATTTTAAGTTTCTCTTTTTGCTATTTTTTGAGAACTTGGGCTTTTTGGATTTTACATGCCCTGTACTAGGAGATTGGGCATCGGGCTTGCCAGATGACGTTGATGGCATTTCATCGTCTATGTCATGACTAGTGGCAACAGCTTCAGCATTAGAAGGAAGTGGGTCTTGATCTTTCCCTACTTTATCCTCCAAATTTTTGGTCTCCATTATATGTAGCACAAGATACTGCAGAATGTGTGAACTTGGTAATATTGCAGTACCAATGGACTTATACTGCTGGATTGATTTGCAAATTTGGTTATAATTACTTTTTTTTTTTTTTTTTTTTATACCTTTTTTTTTTTTTTTTCAAAACTTGGGAATAATGGGGAAATAACTATGCCCTTAGAAGCACAGAGCACAGGACACAGCACCACTGGACTGAACAGGACACAGCACAGGACCCAGCAGCACCACTGAACTCAGCAGGACAGAGCACAGGACACAGCACCACTGGACTGATACTGCAGAATGTGTGAACTTTGTAATATTGCAGTACCACTGGACTTTTACTGCTGAATGTGTGAACTTGGTAATATTGCAGTACCAATGGGCTTATACTGCAGGATTGGTTGTGCAAATTTTGTTGTAATTAAAAAAAAAATTAATTAGTTTTTTGTATTTTTTTTTAATAACTTTTTTGTATTTTTTTAAACACTTGGGAATAATGGGGAAATAACTATGCTCTTAGAAGCACAGAGCACAGGACACAGGACCACTGGACCACTGGACTGAACAGGACACAGCACAGGACCCAGCAGCACCACTGAACTCAAAATTGACAGAGCACAGCACACAGCACCACTGGACTTTTACAGCTGAATGTGTGAACTTGGTAATATTGCAGTACCAATGGGCTTATACTGCAGGATTGATTTTGCAAATTTAGTTTTAATTAATTCATTTTTTATTTTTTTTTATTTTTTTTTTAATAACTTTTTTTTATTTTTTCAAACACTTGGGAATAATGGGGAAATAACTATGCCCTTAGAAGCACAGAGCACAGGACACAGCACCACTGGACTGTCACTGAACAGGACACAGCACAGGACCCAGCAGCACCACTGAACTCAGAAGGACAGAGCACAGGACACAGCACCACTGGACTGAACAGGACACAGCACAGGACCCAGCAGCACCACTGAACTCAGAAGGACAGAGCACAGGACACAGCACCACTGGACTGAAGTAAACAGGACACAGCACAGGACCCACCAGCACCATTGAACTCAGAAGGACAAAGCACAGGACACAGCACCACTGGACTGAGCACAGCACAGCACAGCACAGAACTGAACAGCACGAGATCTACCAGGACAGAGGACCACCTAACCTAACACACCCTCCCTCTACCCTGATCAATGCCCGAGTGAAGATGGCGGCGACTAGCGGGGAATCTATAGGATCCGAGTATCGCGAGATCCGACAACGGGATTATGAGTCAGAGCCTCGGTTTCACATTTGATTTTGGCGCCAATACCCGGATCTGTCTCGGATCCGACTCGGATCGGCAACGTTCGGGTGGGCTCGGATTTCAGAAATCCGAGTGCGCTCATCTCTAATGAGAAATGTGATTTGTTTTGTAATTTGTCATGAGGGAGCAGCACATTTGCCTTAATGGTATTATTGGTTTAAATACCAGGGGCCTGATTCATTAAGGAAAGTAAAGCAAAAAAGGACTAAGTTTTTTCCTGGCAAAACCATGTTACAATGCAAGGAGTGCAAATTAGTTTATTACTTTTCCCAAGTTAAATACTGGCTGCTTTTTCATCTAGCACACAAATACTTGATAGCTTTATTTATGCACTGAAATGTAAAGTTAATCTAGGACATGCTCTGCAACAACTATAAATCTGCCATCACATTTTAAATTTACCTCCCCCTCCAATGCAACATGGTTTTGCCAAGGTGCAAAGTTACTCCTTTTTTTGCATTATTTTCCTTAATGAATCAGGGCCCAGGTCTTCCATCTCAATGGAATAACACAACATGACTTTAATCTCTGTTATAACACACTACAAACACAAGATGCTCCACACAATACTGATTCCAAGAAAGATGGGATGATTAGTCACCAGTCCCAAAAAGGTCCTAGTAAAGCTGGGTACACACTACACTGTTTTCGTCCAATAATCGTCTCAAACAGCCGACATACGACCGCTCATTCAAAAGTCGGGTCAGTGTGTGCTGTGACACCATGGTCGAAAGTCTGCCCAAATGGACAATTATCGCCTCATTTGGTTGGTCGTACCGTTTAATATAAATTCGGTCCAATCTCGTTTCCGCTGTGTAGTGGGTATAAACTTCCGACCGATCCACAACAGTGAGTATGAAATTACAGTCATTGCTCACGACAACATGGCTGTAAAAAGTCGCTAAAGGGACGTCCGCTCTTCCCTTTATCATCCTAAACAAGGCTAGTGTTTATGCAGTCCATGGACCGAGCGATCGGAACATCGATCGCATGTAAAATCACTCGGCATAAAAAGTTGGTCAAAATTTCTGTAGTGTGTACCCAGCTTTAGTGGGATATGTCATTAATTTTTCTTAATTGTGTACATTCGCTACCCTCCGTAGTCATTGTAGAGGTATTCATTTTTAAAACACATATTAATGTCCATTTAAATGGAAGAGATTATAAGTGCACTCATTTATCACAAATATTCCTCTTTAATCTTAAAATAAGTGAGTATGCAGTATTAAATGATGCCCTCCTGCATTGTGAGATTTAAGTTACAATGAGTAAAGGGAGCTAAAAAGCCTTTGTTTTCTCTCCTTTATTAATTCAATTCAATAAATAGATTGATATAAGTAATTATAATATTATGTGGTTGCATTTAATGAATTATAAAAGTTTATAGTTGATAATAATGATTGGTCATAGTATATCAGAACAGAGCATTTATCCATCACTAGGAAACCCAAACAAGGTTGTCCTTTATTATTACTCACAGGATATATGCAGATTAGGTTACCAATATCACAGCTGTTGACAATCCCAAGTGCATGCACCTCTCCCCAAATAAATAGATACACACAATCATCCCTCAGTCAACCAATCAAACCGTCCCCAAACAGATCTTTGTTACAATATGCACAAATCATCCAACTCCTTCTGGATTTGAGCTTTGACCATGTCAAGGAAGTGATAGTAAATTCATATTCACCCTCTAAGAACCCATAACATTCCCAAACACCAACCACCTAGAAGGGACATCACTTGGTCATTGTAGTCTAAAGGGGTTACAAATTATCACTACAAATTTACAGTAACATCGCTAAAATTATTTCTGTTACAAAAATTGGGGTAACCATGAAATGTTCAAAAAGCAAAGCTTTATTTGTAAAATATTTAAGCAACTTTGTTGTAGGCATATTTTGGATTTCTATATCAGGTTTCCTTTTTGCTTTTTCCGTCCTCTTTTCCCTTAAGACTGGGCTAGTGACTCCTGCCTGACCAAACTAAACAAAAATGTAACAAGACACCATATAATGTCAGCAAGACATTACAAATTAATGTTAAAAGCACATTGGACACCATAGTGATTTAAAAACAATAATAAGTTATAATGGCTTATACTTTATGTATGTTTATTTGCACATGTTCAGCATATGTAGTGAGTACAGTACGTAAACCTAGGAGAAGGCTGGTTCTATTTCACTAAGAGGCGGCTCTCACTGGCAGCATCAGTGTTTTCAGTATGAGTCTTTACTCTTTCCTTTTGGAGATTTGTTTCCCTGTTGGAAAACTGAATCCAGATGCATGACACATGTTACCTGTTAAACACAAACAGACCACAGATTCCCATGTGGCACCATTCTCAGTCAACAACACAGATTTCCACTTTCTCCACAATTCACTCCTCTTGCCACTATCTCTAATCTTCTGGCAGTGCCTGATTTTGTAATATTTACTTTTGTAAGAGAGGCACGCAGAGAAGTAAGTACGTTTAAGTAAGCGACAAAGACTTAAGGAAATATTTCCTATGTAAAAAGAGGATGACGTGGCCTGTAGAAATACAGGTTAAAGAAACTCTAACTTTCTTAAAGTATGAAAGTATAACAATAGTTTATACTATACATTAATGTGTACTAGGCACAGTTAAGCAAATATTTTTTGAGGTTACAGTATTTTCATGTTTATTAAATGTGAGCGGATAAGATAGCTAATTTACTTTATTATCTCGGGTCAAGACAAATAATTTGTCGAATCCCACTTCTGTGTAATATGCATTAACAAAGGTGTTCCCCATACTCTTGCTTAACGATGTAACGATTAGGCCTATGGGCTCCATTATTCTGTCTATGCCTTGTTTGCCTCTCTCATCTTGTCTGAGCCCCCCATTCTACCCCTCCCTCTTGTATCTGTCACCCTCCCTTACCTCCCTGACACTTTTTTAACGCAAGTTTTAATACTCAAAAGATAAATAACATTTCATGTTATAGATTCTAACAGGAGCTTTGTGAAATGATCGAACTATGGAGCAGCCATGTGATCACCTTTTATTCTGCTCAGTATACCAAAGTAAAAGTAATGTGCAACAGGTGGCCGTAGGGCGAAACGTGACATGGTGAGACTTCATCCACAGCCCCAGCTCCTTCCTGCTTTATTGTTTCTTGCATTTATTTGTTTTATCTTGTGAGACTTGTTTAAAATGCCTGCTGATCTGTTATTGTAGATAGGTGTCTCTTTTTATGATAACATGTATTGTTTTACTGAGCTTAAGGGTAATATGTGGCCCTTTTGAAGCCCCTGAATTGTAACTGGCTGCCTATCACTACCACAGAAGTTATGGGCAGCACAGTGGCCTAGTGGTTAGCACTTCTGCCTCACAGCACTGGGGTCATGAGTTCGATTCCCGACCATGGCCTTATCTGTGTGGAGCTTGTATGTTCTCCCTGTGTTTGCGTGGGTTTCCTCCGGGTGCTCCGGTTTCTCCCCATACTCCAAAAACATACTGGTAGGTTAATTGGCTGCTATCAAAAATTTACCCTAGTCTCTCCCTGTCTGTGTGTGAGTGTGTGTCTATATTAGGGAATTTAGACTGTAAGCTCCAATGGGGCAGGGACTGATGTGAATGAGTTCTCTGTACAGCGCTGCAGAATTAGTGGCGCTATAGAAATAAATGATGATGATGATGGTTATGAAGGAGTGACAATTTTTATGGTGCTGTTCAAACCAGGTTAGTTGTTCCAGTAGAACCTTGGCGGGAATATGGTCACTATAACCTCTACTGTTGCATTGCTTTCCATTGTTATTTGCTGCCAATAATGACAAAACTTATTTGAAAAAAATGCTCTCTGTAGGCATAGATGTGTTCACATATGATGTGACTAAACAGCAAGGTTTGCATTAACAAAGGTGTTCCTGAGGGTGGATAATATTATGAAGGGATCAAGTAAATTAACCTATCATGACATCTTTTTATAATGAAATCTGGCCCAGGAACATGTTTTTTTAATTTAAATATTGTGACCATTCCATGAAAATTCTGGACACGACTGACTTAGTTAATTTTTCTTCATCTCCTTAAATGTTTTTAATTAATATATTCTGATACAATCACAAATTCATTCAAAACAAGTTAATACAATCACTAAAAATGTTCTTTGCTGTTTGGGGAGCTATGAATACATACTGTACATGTATTTACAGTTACAAATCTTTGTTTTTCTAACAGCATTACATAACAAGGTAAAATTACTGTCTATAAGTTTTATCCTATTTAATATGAAATTTAGCAGGTTGTGTATAAAATGTGACTAGAATTTAAAGTATACATCTGGAGGGTTTTTAGTTATGGGTTAAAAATCTGCATAAACAGCAGCAACAAAAGTAATAGCTGTGGGTTTTAAAACATGAATTCACAAAACCCAAAAGTAAATAAATAACATTTTTACTAATTAAATAAAATTGCAAAACTCTATTACATATAATTTTAAATATATAAAACTTGATTTTGAGTACAGTGTTACTTTAAATGTTATATTAATTTACATTGTGAGTCATATTAGGACTGAAAAGAGAAAGATTCTATCGCACTAGTTGTCATCTGAAAAAATAACCGATCCTTGGACAAAGCAGACTCTAGCGAAATGCGCGTCGGCATCCTCGCTGTCTGTTAAGCTGATATCTCTCATATTGGCAGCTGAAAGCATACCCCGATATACCCAGAGTTAGTTCGGTGGTATCTGTAGGTAGCTAGCAATTCACTCCCTCTATCATATATTTCCTTAAAGACTAGTAGATCTCATTTACTTAGTAATCAATTTGGCATTGACTAAGCAATATTATAGCCTCACTGTATTCCAGGAGAATGTTAGCAAAAAACGGCTATGAATAATAAATACATTGATTAAAATTATTACCGCTACGCTACCACTATTGCTACTACTGCTTAGTATACAACATGTCATTGATTAGCAATACTACAGCCTAATCTTACATCAGGAGTATGTTAGCAAGGAGTGGCTATAAATAATAAGCACATTTGCTGTAATAAATATTGCTACGATCACTACCCTTATCAGCATAAGTCCTAATATTAATAGAGAATATTCAACCAGATAGCGAGTATTTTTATTCTTTTTAACCTATATTTCGCTAAATTTTAACTAACACTGAATAAAAGTTATGTCTTAAAATTAAACACAATCATCTGAAAATATTAGTGCACCTATAATATAACTTTCTTTTTCTTCTTCTATAATTGTGAGTCATATGACAGATACATTTATAATCTATTCAGGTTTGTCGAAATAATTTTTTGGGCAGAAAGAACAATCATTTGCTTTCCTGAAATAGCATAAAGTCTAGCAAAATGCATTAAGCAAAGAACATAAAAGAATAGCAACAACTTACTTTTAAGTGTTATCTTTTGCATCCACAATGATTAATAACAGCTCATACTTTACAAACATTAATAACATTAACAAAAAATAGAGAAGGGACACAAAGAAAACATATATAAGCAGGTTTTTTAAATATTTGTATTGTTTCTTAGAAGGAAGTGTTTACTTTAACATGGCATTTAGCCATCATCATAAAAGAGCACTATTACAGAAATTCAATTATTTAAATTAGATTAAAAATCATTCTTAGAAGTGCATTAGTTATTTTATTTGATTAGATAGTTCTTTGATTTGAACAACATTGGGCAGAAAATGTTGTTTTTTAATTGAAAAAAGTATACTTTATAATGCATAAAAAAATACATGACCTACCCCATGTCATATATGACTTCCAACCTTGAGCACATTGTCACATATCATTTGGGAGTAAATTGGGTATAACACGCAACAAAGTGGGTCATATATGACAAAGGGACAAAGGTGGGGTAACATATGTGACAGAATCAGTACTGACCTGCCAGAATCAGCAATGTTTCTAGCGCTCAGATGTGACACTACAAGTGCCAGCATGTTGTACTACATGTGCAAGTGTATGTTGAAAAGTGACACTACATATTTACTAGAAATGGTGCCCACATCATGAAAAAATAAGTGCATTTTGAAAAAAAAATCAATAACAGGAAATAGTATCTAGCAACCTTTGATAAAGTCTTGACATAATATGAAAAGCCTTAGGAGAATTGAGAAAAGGGAACTCAACAGGTCACCTATTATGCCTCAGGTACTGTTTTGATTACACTTTTTCCTGGGACCCATTGTACTGAAGCAGGAGAGTTTTTAATCCTAGTACCATTAACTAATTACAGGAGACACAAAGCCAGAAGATTGTACACACTTTGGGACTAATTGGTTTCTTAAATTGTCCATCTTTCTTGCAGAGGATGGACTACTGAATTTTATATAACGTATATATCTGCAGTGTTAAATCCAGACTTGTTTAACCCCATCCTGTTTTATTTATTATCTTTTGTTTTCATTTGCTTATTTGGAGACATAGAAGTATTTTATATATGAGCTTTTGATAATGTTGTATGCTTATTAATAGTTTTTTCTATATTTTAAACAAGTCCCTTGTGTGTAATTGTTCTGCAGCGTTGTAAAAAAAATTTTAACTGCATGTAGCTCTGTTCCTGAATTCCTTTCAATTTCAATTTTTTTCATGTTACTTTTTATGATATATATATATATATATATATATATATATATATATATGAAACCCAGTACTTTTTAAGCTGTATAAGTGCAAATGTGAGTGATGATATATAGTTATACTCAGTATACAATTGGCAGCTCTCAAATCATTCGACACCTGTCTGCAAGTGTCACACCTAGTAGATAAAAAACAAGAGAATAGGGGCGCCACCCATAGCGCATTAAATGTAAGACAAAGTAAGTGATATTCTCCACATGTATAATATTCCCGTACCAGAGGTCCAGATAAAATGTGCTTGAATAATATGTTGAAGAAATCCCTCTAGGTGACGTCAATAGTGGACCACTGGAACACATATGAACCTGGATATGCCAGATATTCCTCCCAAAACGCCAGCAAGAAACCTCCAGATGGCTGGAACTCAAAAGATGGCCACAATAGTATAATACCGTCAAGTATTTAGGCACAACTGTTCTCTATAAAATCACAAATTTATTAAAAGTAGCGGCACAATGCCTCACACTGCAGCTTTTAATAATAAATGCCCGTACATAAGACACAATAAACAATTTTATATATATTATATATATAAGACAAAAAAACAGGGATACTCTGCACTCTCCAAATACATAATTAATGCTATACCAAGTACTGTTCTATATTAAAAACAGGGAATGTTAGTTCCACATATTGCAATATATGTTAAGCTGACCAACTGACGCCAAAGTCTTCCCATTCTGGTCAGTCCTAACATGATCAAATGCTATGCTATTTTATCTGGGCTTAAGGCTTACCTACACACAGCTTTTAAAGGCAAGGCTTTCCCAAGCACTAGCAGCCATGGGAGACCAGGGACTCACCTGACTCAAGTTGGAATTAATAAATGTAAAGAATGTAGAAAATGGGGTGCAAGAGTTATGGGACTTACATTATATAAACAAAAACAGACATAGATCCTCTGCACTCACCATGTACAAACTGGGGTGCAAGAGGGGGTTGCCCACATTTTATAGACAAGAAAACAGGGATACTCTGCACTCTCCAAACACATAATTAATGCTATACCAAGTACTGTTCTATATTAAAAACATATATATATATATTTACAAAATCCATGTTATTTTTAAATTTACCATGTGTATTAAACAGTATATCATGCAAGTAAATCCATCAGTGCACTGATAGAAGAAAAAAAGAAAATTAACTATAAAATCAAAAATGAAATGAAATGTAAAATCAAAAAAGAAGTGAAAAGGAACCGACAAGTCTCTCAGTACCTGTGGTGTACCGATTATGTACACCATTAATAGAAACTGATAAGAATACTCCCTCCAAGACCAAACTTTGTTTACAAAAAAGCAGAGAATTTGAAAAAGAAATGAGTTCAGAGCAGTATCCCACCAGCTCTAACAACTAAAAAAAAAGACACCTGGTTAAATGAGCAAACTAAGAGGTTATTCCATTGTAATAGATGTGCAGCATGCCACATCAGCAAGGTCAGGAACATCAAACCCGTAACTCAATTTTCATCTAAGTTTACATTTTCTGTGATTACATTAATGCCAGTGGAAGTTTGGAACTCTTCAGCTATGGAATCAGCAGAGCGTTGGCGACTTTTACGGACCATGTGCTTTAGCAGTCGTTGACCCCGCTCTGTGATTTTATGCGGTCCTCCGCTTCGTGGCTCCTAAATGCTTCCACATTCTAATAATATCACTTACAGTTGACCATGGAATATCCAGCAGGGATGAAATTTCACAAACTGCTTTATTGCAAAGGTGGCATCCAATCACAGTACCACGCTTGAAGTCACTGAGCTCTGGAGAATGACCCATTTTGTATCACAAATGTTTGCAAATAGAGACTGAATTGCTAGGTGATTGATTTTATACACCTCTAGCACAGGTCTGATTAAAACACCTCAATTCAATAATTAACATGTGTGGCCAAATACTTCTGCCCATATAGTGTGTCTGACTTTGTTTAATAAATTTAACTATTATGAAACCTGTTGGCACAATCTTATTTGATCAGTCTGCCAGAGCGGCATATGAGCACCTCACCGAACTGTTGCCACTTCCTCTAACTTCATGAGATGCAAACTACCAGTCAAATCTCTCTCTTTAAAATATAAATATGTGTACTGTGTATTTAAAAAAATGCATTAAAAATAATAAGTGGCTATCCAGTGTGATCACCACAAAGGTGAAATGCTTCAAGCATCTGCAAGAAAACACTTCTTTTGTAACAATTGTGTATGAGCCCTAAATGTGCCCAGTGATTGGTGGTGGTTTAAATTAATAACAGTGCAGGGAGGGTTGGCAGACAATGGCATAAGTGAAGGGGAGGGCTATTTCAAGGGTTTGCTGGTGATATAGTAAGTGCAAATGAGACAGGATTGGTAATATTGTCGGTGCAATGGGGGTTGGCAGTGGCAGAACTACCATTGGTTCAGCAGGTGTGTTGTACGTTGGGCCACTGCACAGGGAACTAGCGAGCTGTGGGCCCCAGTTCCCTCCTCTCCTTTCCTCTCCACTTCCTTGCACCGTGGCCTACAGCTCACTAGTTCTGCCTCTGGGGGCTGGCCATATTTTCAAAAACTAAGAATGGGACCAGTGCAAGGTAGAAGGCAGGCAATGGAATCCATGCAAGAAACTCTAAAGTATCACCAGAGCTGAATTAAAGCTCTGTAGTATCTTAAGTGCCCCGGTCCCTGGGGCACTTAAGACAGAAGAGTAATCAGTTTAGATACATTTTAGATAAATACACAGGCAATTCTGTGTGCACTACTGCTAGGTGTACACAGCTATACCTTCATGAGCATTACAGTGTGAAGCAGGACATACCTCCTAACTGTCTTTGCAGTTGGACCAAATCCTGACTAAGCAAGACAGTCACCCAAATTCTGGACTGCCCCATCAGATTCAGGACAGTTGCCAGATTGTCCTGCTCTCTCCTACCTGCTCTTGTCATGTTCACTCCCTGTGGCTGCTAGTGTCTTTAGCTCATTTGCTGTTTGTCTGCAGCCTGAAATGTTGGGGGCCCTATTTGAAAAAAAAAATGGTTACATAAAATTTAGAAAACTTCAACCATCCCAGGCATTAAATCAATAGCACCCACATTCGATAATTATGCCTCCCTCCAGCCCCAAATAAGTACTCATATTTGATAAATAGATCTATTTATTTCTAGTAATCCCATTTGATAAATAAACCTTTCCCCACTCTAAACAGTCCCAGCAAAAAATTAATAGCATTTGCATTTAAAATAACAACCACAACATCCCCAGAATTAAATAATTAATATTCACGTTTATTAAATAGTCCTCCTTCCCAAACTAAGCCCCATATTTAATTAATAGCTCCAAACTACCTCATCATTAATTAAAGGTCTTGTCACCCCATCTTAATTTAATAGGCCACAGTAATAAATTACATAGCCCCACCAATAAATTAAATTGCCCCACCATCACTCCACATATAAAATAGCACCCATTAAATAATTAGCCTCACCTCACCTGCACCATAAAATGAATAGCCTACCTCCCATTGCTATTAAGACAGCCCCCCTCCCTTCCCTCATATCACACAATATATTAAGACCCCCCTTTCCTTTACACATTATAGCAACATATCCCCTTCTTCCGTCACACATTATAACAGCATACCCTCCCTTCTCTCACACAATATATCAGCACACACCCCCTTTCCTTACACATTATAGTAGCATATACCCCCCCTCCCTTTCCTCACACATTATAGCAATATACACCCCCTTTTCTCACACAGCAACCCCTCTGTCCTTCACAAATTTTAGCACCCTTCATCTTTTTTTTCACGTATTATATCAGCCCCCTTCCCCTTCTTTTCCTCACACATAATAGCAGCCCCCCTCACCTCCTTTCCCTCACACATTATAGGAGCCCCGCCTCCCTTCCTGTCCCTCACACATTACAGCAGCCCCCTCCTCTCCCTTATACATTATAGCAGCCCCTTCCCCTCCTGTCCCTCACACATTATAGCAGCCCCTCCTCTCCCTTATACATTATAGCAGCCCCTTCCCCTACTGTCCCTCACACATTATAGCAGCTCCACACCAATTACCTCACACTTACCTTGTTACTGTTGTTGCTGCTGCTGTAGAATCCTCTCTCTACACACATGGGACTGCACCTGTTATGTGGTGCACATTCCATGTGACCTCTAGCTGGCCGGGGACTAGAGGAGGCCATTGATAGGATGACCATTCCACACCTGCCTATAGATATATGTATTATTTTGTATGAATTTTCATTACCATGTTTGCCTGAGTTTCGGCTACAGGAGCTTTGAACTCCCGCGGCCGAAACGCCAAACTGCCACGTCAGAACGAGAGCAAGCGAGAGGAGAACACACGCTGAACAGCTGGCACGTCGGCACCTCTCTGCGCATGCGTGCACCACTGAAGAGGACAGAGCGATCTCCAGTACAAGTGCCTCCCGATCCAGAGAAGGGAGGGTAGGAATCGAATCGTGACCAACTCTTCACAAACGTAAGTCCACCCTACATCATAGGTCGCCTGGACGTCATTAACTGCCTGTGGCTGCGATCATTTATCCCCACGCTATATAAGTGAAGAACTCACAGACTTTCAGTATCTGTCAGACTCCTTTTAGGCTCAAAGCCACTAACGAGTTGCCTGAACATTATTTGGTACAGTGAACTGTGCCTACTGGCTGTGATAGATAGACTGTGTTCCACTTGCGTGGTTTCCATAAGGACTTTGCTTGAAAAAGATTGGGCATCTTTTTAGGTGTCACAGTCTTTAAGATTTAATACATAATATACCTGATATTGAGATTTATGTCCAATTGGTGTCTGTATTTAAGCTCTGGCCAGAACCTATTGTATTTATTGCATATAATAAAACCCATACACCTTTACATTTTACGTATCAAGTGCTGAGGAATCCTTTATCTATACCATTGCTTTTAGGGATAGTGGTTTCCCTACTTTCAACTGGCAGCTCTTTCCCCACCAGGGGCATTGCACTCTATCCTATCTCTGGATTTCTATTGAGGCCAGGTCTGCACTGTTCAAGTATATGAACCTGTGCTTTCATTGTCATCTAACTTTAGCCTAATGGCTGCAAAAGTGTAAAGCTGGAGTTCCAATAGACAGTGGACAAATGGGTTTATTAGCATTTGTTTTAGTAGCATATATATTTCTTCTATGTAAAAATGTTTGTAAGGTATAAGCCAATGAATGCATTTTTTCTTATATTGGTAATACAAACATAGATATGCACATTATGCATGTAAATAGACATTTATACGATAATGCCATAGAATGTACAGATATTAAATTGCAACAATACTATAACAATATTATATTTTTCAACTGATTATGATATATCTATGTGAAACTGATTTCTCAACCAAAAGTTTAAAGAATAGACATTAGTAATATGTTTGCTTCTTTTTCTTAAAATACTCTCATTTATTGTGTTAATATTTTAAATTAAATATATTTTATTTTTATTTTTATTTTAATAACTTCAAGTTGGCAAAATGACATCTGTCCCTGGCATACTGGGAAAACAATTTCCAGCCTCCCACATCAGAAAGTTAGATAGTGCTATCCCAGAGTATATCACATGAAATAACCTCCATATTTGTAGTATAAAGAAGGGCACAAGTCTCTGACTTGGTGTAACAAGACTAAAGTTTCTAAATGTCTGCAACTATTCAATGCAATCAGCAATTAGTATTCAAAAGGTAAGTATACATTGTAATACTGTTGCATAGAAAAACCCATACAGTACAATATCATGATAAACTATACAGCTAAGTATTCAATTGTTAAGTACACTAAGTATAAGAGACACCTTACACATATATTATGTATAGAACTCTTTATATCTATTCTGGGGACACCTGTTTGATCCTATTGAAGAACACTCTGCAGCCTGTATATGCTATAATTAACTTGTCTCGCTTTGAAGAGAAGACTAATTATGTTGCATCCTATGGTTGGAAGGATCTGGATAGACACTCATTATAAAGACAGGAAGCATTTTACTTGTTTGAACATAGTTATTTTTTTCCTCAGCAGCTAGTTTAAATCCACTTAAGAACATTAATTTTAAAGGGAACTTTTCACTTATTGGAAAAGCATAGCATTGTAATTAGTCTTTTAGGCTTCTCGCATGCCATTAAGTAATAAAACAGATCACCCAATCACAGAAACTGTGGTATTTCATGTAAAAAATGCTTTTTTCATTTTTAATTTGATCCATAGCATTAATCATATTCAATTTTGAAATGTTTTACTTTGGCAAATGGCATGCACATTGTAAGGACTGTATGCCCAATACAGTTGTATTACAACTATGTAACTTGTATCACACACAATACAAATTACATTTCTTCTTCTTCCTCTTCATTTTCTTCTTCTTCTTTCTTCTTTTTCTTCTTATTCTTTTTCTTCTTCTTCTTCCTTCTTCCTTTTCTTCTTCTTCTTTCTTCTTCTATTTCTTTTTCTTCTTCTTTCTTCTTCTTCCTCTTCCTCCTTGTTTCTTCTTCCGCATTTTCTCTGTTCTCTTTTTTCTTCTTACCTGTTGATTCTTTATTTTTCTTTCTTTTCTCTTCCCTCACTTTCTCATTGTGAATAGATATACAAAACTACATTACAGTGAGCAAGTCCTGATTTACAGAAAGGCCACATATGACAACTGTTAGCCCATACATTTGAAGTAACATTTAAATCAGGCAGGGATGGAAAGAAAATGAATTTACTATTATATTTTGCTGATATGAAATGTATGATCTATCAAGGCAAGTCCTCTAACTTTCCTTTAATCTTCTCTTGCAACAGTATTCCATCTACTATAACAGTGTTTCCAAATTCCAGTCCTCGAGAACCACTAACAGGTCATGTTTTGAGAATTTCCATCTGTGAGAACAGGTGGGATAGATCCTGACCCAGATAAATAGATGTAACTCACCTGCAATATCCTGAATTTGAATTGATCAGGTATTTTTTGGTAAACTCCAGTCAGGCTTTCTTATGTCTCTCTCAGCAGTGAGGTCCTCCTGGTCCTCCAACCATACAACAACCTTTCATTTAGCTAGTGATGGATGGAGTGAGCTGAAACTGTTGTATCTTGCGTCTGAAGATCAGCTTGATCCTGCCCTGCAATCTTTGACCAAGTTTTCTTTTACCAGGGAGGTTGGCTAAAGTACCATAACCCTTAAACTTCCTAATAATGTTACATGGAAATGAGAACATAAAGGAGTTTGGAGATTGATTTGTATCCTTGAGTTTGTCCATGCTCCCAAGCTTGGCTACAATCTTCAGTCCATGCTCATTGCAGTACACATAGTGACAAAAAAACAGGAGAGTTAGTCATTTTCTTTATTTGAGCTAATTTAATGAGTGATTTTTATATTGCAGATAGTTCAGTTTCAAAGTGGCCGCATAAGGCTAAGAATAGCAGCAATGTAAGGAACAGGGTTATGTACTATTATTATGGTTTTTCTTAAAACTGTTAGACTTATTTGTTTCATATAGATAGATAGAGTTGCCCTTTGCTTAGAAGTGTAATATAAGATGTCAAAATTCCTGGAGTAAACCACTAGGATAGTCATGGTCTTCTTTTACCATCCCCCTTTTCTATAGTGCATAAGATGTTTAACAGTACATGATTATGCCACCAGGTCCAGGACTTAGGCATGTAGTAGCAGGAGCTTATTTCAAAAACTTCTCTAGTGCAAAAGTTATAGGAGACACCGGTCACAATACAATACAGGGAATAATGGCGCAGGTACTCCACAGTTCTAGTGTAAAGTGGTCCGGCTGGGAACAATCCAAGGTGTAGTAAGGATTTACTGTAGAGGTCAGGACAGGCAGAAAACCAAAAGGTAGTCAGGGACCAGAGCAAAGGTTAGGGCAAGCAGCAATCTAAAGAGTAATCATATCCAAAGCAGTGTTAGAACTAGAATCAGGACTAAAAAGGCATCAAACAGGAATAGAATGACTACATATATATTTGAGCTCCGTGCACTAATAAGAGCATGAAGCCAATCAGCAGGTTCCTAGCAAACTGGGCCCCCTTGGATAGTGATTTGTTGCAGTAAGATAACATGATCACACTGCACTGCCCACCCAGCTGCCCAGAGGCGACCAGAACCACCAAGCAGCTGAGTGAGTAGGATGAAAATTGCGGTGTAACGTGTCTGCATCCACTGCTTATAGCAAGAAGTTTGTATAGGGGTGGAAATGGCGATATAATTATCCAGTGCAAATGCAAGTAAAATCTCTAGTTAACATCTGCATGTCAAATGTGGTTTCACTTGGAAAACCTTAGTTTTAATCACAGCATGATAAATAGTTTTTAGTATTGAAGCAAAACTAAAAATGTTGCATCTAAACAATATGAGGCTGCTGTGTGGCCTCCATATGCTGTTATATTCCCCTTTCACTAATGAGCATTCAAAATCCAGCTGGATAAACAAAAGGATCAATAATATGTTAATAAACTCTCTGTGGGATCGGAGTAAGTTGAAGTGTTATATAGGAAATTCAACTTCCTAGAGAAAAAGGAAAGGGCGAAGCAGAAACTGACAAGTACACAGTGGGGAAGAAGGACTGAGTTTTAGAGGTCCAAGGTTAGGTTTGGTAATCGCCTAGTAACAGATGGCATATATGTCACAATTTTAACTCACTATGAGGTTTTATCTGTTCTGAAAACTAAAAATGTCTGTTAAAAGACCCCATGATGGAACAGAAACATTGAGTAAGACACAGACATTTTAATAATCTAAACTGTAAGGAATGTGCACAACAATGAGATAAGAAGGCTTTATCTGAAAATATAATATAAATGCAAATATGCACAAACATTGAAGTTATCATTATCATTATCACCATTTATAGAGCCACTAATTCTGCAACACTTTACAGAGAACTCACTCACATCAGTCCCTGCCCCATTGGGGCTTACTGTCTAAATTCCCTAACACACACACTTTAACCTACTAGTATGCTTTTGGAGTGTGGGAGGAAACTGGAGCACCCGGAGAAAACCCACGCAAACACGGGGAGAACATACAAACCCCTCACAGATAAGGCCATGGTCAGGAATTCAACTCATGACCCCAATGCTGTAAGGCAGAAGTGCTAACCACTTAGCCACCGTGCTGCCCATAAAATAAATTATAAAGTTAAAGAGTAAAGTTAAAGTGTATTTTCCTCCACTGCAATTTTTGAACTTAGTCTGAGGTGTAATAGATTTTACTTTAGTTCATCAACAATGTTCCCACTAATTATAGATTGCCTGTTTGCATAAAAATATATTTTCAGGAGTTTATCATAATAACAGCTGATATAGAGGACCTGGTTATAGGGTCTTAGCGCCCCCTCGCTTTCCAACTTAGGCTAATACATGGAAGGTAAAAAGGAACTCCTCCTTAATTTAAAATCCGCTTCCTTCACCCCCACTGATGTTTATGTTGCCGTGTTTTCTAAACTCAGCTCCAATTGGTTTTTTAAAAGGGTAAGTTTAATCTGCGTCACTTATTTCATTTTGGAATAGAAGCTTAAATGACTGCTACTGAAGGGGGAAGGGGCTTACTACATTTCTTTAATGTTTTCTATTTAGTTTGAAGGACAACTATTATCTTATATTTTAAAATGAATTTCAGTTTATACCTCTCCCTGTCACACTTTTGCACCCCCAAAAACCTAGCCCCCCTAGGTTGAAGCATAGTCAGCTACTGTATGTTTAATTGAGGCAA
This sequence comes from Mixophyes fleayi, assembly GCF_038048845.1. NCBI lineage: Eukaryota > Metazoa > Chordata > Amphibia > Anura > Limnodynastidae > Mixophyes > Mixophyes fleayi. Next base: position 159,089,033 of record NC_134405.1, read on the forward strand.
ATACACACAAGTGAGCACAATGCATATAGTATAATAATATTAATAGTGATGTTTATAAAAATAAACAATACAAGGAAAAAACAATGCAAATCCAAAGAAGTGGTGTCCAGTAGAGAACGTCAGACTGTGCCTATTGTCCATACATGTCACACAGCAAAGAGAGAACTAACAAAGTAAGACAGGACCACTGTAGAAGTAGAAAGTGAAAAACATATACTTGGAGAAAACATACCACAGACATTCACCCAGACTCCACAATCACATTAACTCCTATCCTGCACGCTAAGATAAATACCTAAAATAAATGTAGTCTAGGATATGAAGTCAACTTCTCATGATAATAATTCAAGGTACATAACACATCAAAATTCTATTAATTCCACAAAATGCAAATTTTTATGGAGTTTAAGCAAAAATGGACCTTGAATATTGAATCACTGGAAATTTGCACCTCTGTAAAACTCCCTGTTCTGTAGCGAAACTCAATGAAACACGAAATTTCACCTCAACTTTGCTCATCCTTATTAATGACTGTGTAAAATGTAAAGTGTCCATGTTGTTGGGTAAATAAGACAGGACAGAATAGTAGCTTGTTACATAAGAATAGGATCGTAGGATTATGGCAGTAAATATGCCACTTATAAATTAAGTATAATATAATTGGAAAATAGGAGATGTAAAGGACTTTGAATGTTAACTGACATAAAGCTCAGTAGCAGCGCTGTAAAGGTGAATTATCATCTTGAATATGCAATACATTTTTAGGCACCTCAATTTTAGAAAGACATAGGTGAGATTTCAGAGGCAGGCAGTAGTAGTAGATTAGTAAAGGGAATATAAGAGTAAAATTATAAAGAGGTTAGAAAACCTAGGTTTATTTACTTTGGGAAAAGGTACCTTAGAGGTGACCTAATTATTATGTATAAATATATTTGAGGTCACGTCAAAGATTTGTCTAACAAACTCATCTCATGGGGAAACATACAGAGGACAAGAGGTCATCAATTGCAAATGGAACGAATGGGTTGCCATCAGCATAAGAAGGTGCTCTTTACTTTAAGGGTGAATTTCACATGAGGTAGCTTATTTTAAAAATTGTCCTATACACTTCAATCTAAATGACTATGAGAATTATCATCATCCTCATCATTTATTTATATAGCGCCAACATATTCCGTAGCGCTTTACAAATTGGGGACAAACATAATAAACTAATAAACAAACTGGGTAAAACAGACAAAGAGGTGAGAAGGCCCTGCTCGCAAGCTTACAATCTATGGGACAATGGGAGATTGACACATGAGGTTAAGTCTACAATTTGCATTTTGGCCCAGCCAGACTGCAAAGGTAAAATTATTCAGTAATACATGATTATAATGAGAACATTATTGTTGTTGTTGTTGTACACATGATTATATTGAGAAGTGTAATAACTATGAATCCTCACCTCATGATTAATGATTGTAAATTAATTCAATAGTGCATGCTAAGACCATCATTATAATTGGACATATAAATGTAAATCAAATTAAGTGGTATAAATCACTGGGATATTTTCATGTCTCAATCCACTACAAAATAAATGACTTTAGCATTTATATAAATGTGCATATTCTTAATGTTCTGGAACACTGATTGTAATAGCAGACATAATTTCATTAAAAATGGTAACAGTATTCAGTGGAAAAGTATTGTCACAACCATCTATTCAAAGTTACTTCTTTATATATATCCATATGGCCGCTTAGAAAAAACGCATTTAAAAGAAATTAGTCGTACAACTGATTGGTTTCTTTGCTCATATCCATGCCACCTTCAGAGTGTGTTTAGTTGGCTTCTATGTTAAGGTCATGATGGGTGCAACCAGAGAAGTGTAGTCTTAATAAACTGCCTGTAGTTATCATAAAATCCCAGAAAGTGAAGGTTGCCATAAATGCAGTAGGCTGAGGCCAATATCTGATTGCTTTGACCTTATCAGTATCCATTTGTAGACCGGATCCATCCAAGAAAAGGAAGCTGAACTTGCTCAGAAAGGCACTTCTCCAATTTACAGTAAGGCGGTATCTTTGGAGATAAATTAAGACCTCCTTAACATGATCTATGTGGCTTTCAATATCCTTGGGGAAATCAGCATGTTGTCCAAATATACAATGACAAATAATTAGAATACACAAAATATTTTGTTAACAAAACTCCGGAAGACAGAGTACCTTTGTCCTCCGGGCAGAAGGCCAGCAGCATGGGAAACCTCAGGAATTATTTGTCTCTGGAAGTGATGACCTGTTTTAGTAGAGCACTGAGTACTAAAAGTATCACAGATCTAGAGAAGGGGGTGTGACACTGAAGTTTCATGCCCTCTCAGGGCTCTAATTTTTGGGGAGGTGATGTTTCTAAAAACCTAGGTCCTCCTGCCACTTTTGGTTCTTTTGGCCCTTGGTGACAGGGATAAATGGCTCCTTAATCCTTAGAAGAGAATGTGTACCCCACACATTTTAAAAAATAATATTTAGCTTAATAATATACATGAATATTGTAAATGTTTATACTTACCTAAATATGTCCCCCATGCTCTCTGTCACTCCGCTGTACAAGTTGCCATTTTTAGACGTAGTTGCCACTAGAACATAGCACACACAAATGGAATTACAACTTGACAGACTTGTTTTGCAGAAGTGAACATGGTGGATTTATTGATTAATATACAGTGCAGGTAGAGAATGTCATAGTAACTCAAATGAGTGCAGTCTTAGCTGTTTGACCTGCATCAGAGCCCATCAGAACAGTATACTAAAGGTGTGTGCCACTATACAGTGCTGCAGTTAGTTAGTTTAACAGTAGATAATGTATTTTACCTTTATGGTTCATATCTGAAAATGTAATTTTGTGGTTTAGCTAAAACTTCATTCTCCTATTTTATAGACTTTTTACGGAATTATTAAGTGCCACTTAAGCACCTTAAATCTGGATTTCATGGACTGTGTTCTATGGAATCCCCCCTAACTAAAGGATTGCATTATTTTATAGCAACTACATTCAATGACCATTGATTTGGATCTATCTGCCATTTTCTATACTGACGATTACCTCTTCCTACTATAAATCATGTTTTTTTAGCCTAAAAGATGCTGCCCAATCCTATCAGGCTATGTCTCCAACCATTCTTTTACTCTTTTGCAGATTCCATATATCACCCACTTCTGTTAAGAGTTAGGGTAACCTAGAGACCATTGTTCTGTACTCTAATATTTGATTCTGATCAGTTCTTCCTTTCCCCCGTTCATTTCAAATGATGTCATGTTTCCTCAGAAATGTCTCTCGAACTTAGCTTAAACTCAATGATGACTACTAAAACAGTAATTTTTTGACATGCACCTATAAATTCACTTTCCAGCATAAGGAACAAAAAGAAGTAGCAGAAGGAGTTTAAAGAAGAGGCCATCGACTATATAGGCCAAGGATTTGTTAAAATCAAGTCTTTTCTGGAAACATAAATGCTCTGGAGCGTAACAGGAAATATTCTACAAATGTGCTATCTCCATCCTTTTAATCTCATTTAGACAATCTTATTCTGCACAACAAAATTGTGTTTTCACATGTGCCACAAAATGAGTCTCAGAAAATATGGGCTTCTAGCCCATGTAAAATGACACCACCTTGATGCACAAAATCCATGTGCTTCCATGATAAAACATGCTCATTTGTGCAAAAGCAGGTATGTCCCACCACCACGTCACTTGCACTGCAGGCACACTTTTTTTGGCACTTTGGTAAGCGACCAAACATACTTCAATACACTTTATTGCTTTGGTACCTTAGAAACCAGCAAGGTGCACATTTCATCACTGTGGTTTATATGTGGCTGTTTTGTTATAGAACTAAAGCACATTTGTCCCATTTATCCTTTCCCACATATCCTATAGATGGCTTACATAGCATACAATTGTAACATTCACTGTCATTGCCTGTCATACCTCTAATTTACCTAAGGTTCTCAGATAAAAAGCACAAGTGATTAATACATATACAGATAATGAAAGTGAAAAGTAAAATAAAATAGTTATTTCATTAACAGTCCAGCAATTTCAAGGTTGCTTCCAAGAAGAAATTAAGGAACCAATGAAACTCAATGTATTTTTTTACTTGTTCATAGTTCAGACAATACAATGTGCAGATCAAGTACTAATGACAGCATAAATGATCATATTTACCAAGTATACTATTAAAATTCCTTTTTTTGGTGAGTTGAAGTTTGCTTTACACTGTTTAAGTCATTTTAAATGTAACTTTTTGTCTGTTAAGGGCACATTAATTGGACAAACATGTGCTTAAAGTAAACATTTCTACAAGAAGTTTATCTATTGCTAAGATAACATTTATCACTAGGTCAAGTGAATATGAGACCATTACAACTTTGAGTAACCACAATAGGCACAAAAGTAACCATACATATTCTCCAACATCTGTTTTACGAGTGGATTCCAAAGTAATATAAACATGAATATAATGTGTTATTTCAGTTTCAATTTCACCACCTCCTATAAAATAACACAGAGGCGTAATGTAATCTGCAAGCACTGCTACCACTGTTCAATTTCACTTTCTAAGCCATTGGACATATATTCCTTTCTAATCTTTTAACTTACATTTTAATAGCTAATTTATTTAATAAATTAATTATTTGCTAAACTTGTAGATGCAAATAACTATGTTGTTTACCAGAATGAAGGACGACTAGGACACTGAATAAATATTTTCTAGCTTTATTTAAATTTATGGTGAACATAGAAAAGTAACTAAAGACACAATATTAACTGGCTTTGCACTATGAAGGTCCTCTTCTGTTTTGAAAAGTGTATTTCATTTTGCCACCATGTGTCCTTTGTTTCCTTTCATTGCACATGTTCGCTATCCCTATTATTTTGGAGCAAATCATGGTCAAAATAGTAACTCAGCTACATTTATAAAGTGACAGTAAAGCAAAAAGACTTATTTTAATAAAGGGGGGTGCATCTGGTTATTTTTTAATATCCGATGAAGAATTGCAATCTCTGCTTACTATAGGGTGCATTGATAAACAATATTGGTACTGTGCTGTATAAATAATTCTGTGGTGGAAATATATTTGTCTAATTGTCTAAATTTGTGATATATGAATAGGTTAAGTAGGTTTTCCATGTCTGCTAATAGTGTAGTTCATTTATTGATTCACACCATTGAATAGGAACAAGGGAAATGTTTCACAGAGATGTGACAACTTCAATGAGCCTATCTGGAGTAAGGAATATATATATATATATATATATATATATATATATATATATATATATATATATATAATTTAAATATTTCTCATCTTTTAATGCTGATGTCAAGATAATATTGACAGTAATGGGACCAACAAATAAATGTAAACGTTCATTTAATGCCACATAGTAGAGCCCCCAGTTCATATTATGCCACATAGTTGTGCCCCCTATTCATATTATGCTTCATGGTTGTGCCCACAATTCATATCATGCCCCACAGTAGGGATCCCAATTCGTATTATGTCACAGCAGTGCCTCTAATTCATATTATGCCACAGTAGTGCCCTCAATTCCTACCATGCCACATAGATTTACCCCAGTTCATTTCATGCCACACTAGTGCCCCCAATTCACATTATGCCACACACCTCTTGTCAACACTCAACACAAAACTCTTCAGTTCCGCAACGGACCTAGGAGGTCATTTCGGCGATCTTCAGCATTAGTTAAAGCTGCTCCGGCATGCCATATAACACAGCCCTCTGTGCCATATATGGCACATGTGCCGGGGATTGCCGACCTCTGCCTCAGGCAGTTTGATGAAGCCTATAGTAGCCTGTGTGCCTCTGAACCCATTTTTGTATCCCACGTGCCCTAATGTGATACAGAAATGATAGAAATATATTTGTGATTTCTACTGGTTATAAAGTAACAGTGTTTTTTTGCCTGCCATTAGAACTGAAGTAAGTGCTAAATTTCAGTTAGAGGTTAGTGAAAATAATGATGTATTTTTTTCCTTTCCAAGTTCATGGTTCCGCTGAAATGTATCCATGGACCACTAAGCAATTTAGAGCAGTGCCACAATGCAAATCAGATTATTTCTGGGACAGATAGTGAAAGGAATGGTAGGAGTCAACGAGAAGAAGGCCGAAGCTTAAGAAAACATGGAAAACAGTGCTAGCGAAGCAGGCCAAGAGGTACAGAGAGCGAAGGAACAGTAGAAGGAGCACACAAGGAAAGAGGGCCCTGCTCATGAGAGCTTACAACCAAAAGGGAAGGGGAAGACACAAAAAGGGTGGTACTAACTGGGGGAGAGAGCCAGGACAAGGGGGTTAGGAGGACGACTGATAGACTTGAATAAAGAAATGAGTCTTAAGGACTCGCTTCAAGCCTTTGAGAGTAGATGCTAACCTGATGGAACGTGGAATTAATATGTTCAATCACTGCCATGATTTTTACAGTACTTTTTGCCAAATGAATTATACATATGGTCTGTACCACTACATATACTACTCCATTTATGATGTTAATCCATCATCATACCTTATACATGAGCGGAAGACTCACTAAGAACAGGCATGTTACACCCAGTCATTGGCATCTTCAGTATGTCAAGGAGCCTGGTACAATCTGTACTTGTATATTTAGTTTGTCATAATCTCTTCATTACACTACATCTACCACATGTTGCTCACATACATTTATCACTAGACACTTGGGATTGTTTGATGCCTGCTGTGACCTTCCAACAAAACCTGCAAGTTACTGTGTGCAAAAGATTAGTATGAAGTGTTTCTTGTGCACTATAGGCTGCTAAGGGGAAATGTATTACTATGACTGTATCAGGCATGGGACTTTTTATCGTAAACACTTCATAAATAAAAACATTCTCTTGCATATTCAAATCTATATTTCCGGCATTAGTACAATTTTTGTGTTTTGGGCTTTGAAGCTATCTGTCAAGGCAAAAGCATGCTTTTTATGGAGATCATCTGTCATGTAAATGTATTTTTCAGAAATGAAGCATTTACAGAAAATGTGTGATTTGATCTTATGTGACATATACCATGATTAACCTAATATGTCTTACTTTTTCTGCAGAGAAGGCCCGTTATGAAAATTAAAGTTCCATTTGGATTTTTAGAATTAAGATATTATCTACAATGCCTTGTAGTTATGTCTCAGTTAAGTGTACATGCGTAAGCAGTTACAAGTATAGAATGTATAAAGCCTACGGTTGTGTAGCAAATTTATTTCAAATATAGGACAAAATGTCTGAAAATATTTAAGAAACTAGATTAGGGGTAAATTGGGAGACACAAAGGGTGAAAGATGAACCCTTTATTAAAATTAGCTTTACATATGAATGATTAAAAGAAGAGCAGATACCAGATGGTGTAATGAATGGAAGATATGGGTCAGCATGTGGGTAATGACTGGGACTAGAATCTTGAGCAAGTAAGATGGAATGAGGTCAAAAGAGCAAGAAGACAAAATAATTTGAAAAGTTTTGTTAAGACTAAAACAGATTCAAATGAGGATGAAATGGATTACAGTATAATAAATGCTTACAAAAAAAGAAGAATCAGAGTGACTTAACCTTTCTTTGGAAATAGCCAGTGACATGTAATCAGAAAATTGGGATATGACCAACAATGCTTAAGACTAGTAAATGGGGTTTACAATTTGTTTGCTTTTTTCTGCTATAAATACTTTTAGCTTAGAATAGATTCTTCCTGTGTAGGTGGAGTATCTCAGAGGACCATCCCGCTTTACAAGTATATGACTTCTGTAGGGTTTTTTATAGACTAGGGAGCAGGTTTAATGTATCCAAGTAACGTCTGGGTGCAGGCATTTTCTGGTGTCAGGCAATTCTGCTTTCAGTCATTTGCTATATTGAGTATGTTGACAATTCTTTTTTAATAGCCATGAGCTCTTACCAGGACCAATAGGGCATCTGTAAAGTTACTGGCTGCTGGTACAATTCCATCACTTTTGTGCTCCAAAATATGCTTCACTGTGTGTTTTCTGTGCAGTTGGGGGCGGATGGCGACTACATGAGTTACTAAGATAAGCAATGCTAAAAGATGGTTTTGTGTACATCTGTGTCACATCACAAATTGCAACTTAGATAATAAAAGTACCACAGGGGTCCGTAATCACAATCATAAAATTGATATTGAAACCCAGAGATATTCATGCCCTGAGAGAAATGTATACATAATATCACATATTTACTGTGTCTAGAACAGTAGACATGCTTACAAAAAGGGTTATATTGACATTACATGAGAAGGAGATCTGAAAAGATTGCAACAGCATTCACATACTCTTTATAATAATATGCACAATATTTTATTGTACACAGTCCATTCAAACACTGTTCTCATTCTCTACTAAGAATGATTTACACTGCATAAACTTAAATCAGAATTAGCCATTTCATAAATCCTTTTCTGAAGCAAGAAAAAAAGGACAGAATGATTTGGTTTGTTTTGTTTTTAAAAATGTACATGCTTCTTACAGATAATGCATGGAATTTAATTACTATTATTGTATACTTGTACTTATATAGCACCAGCATTCTTCACAACGCTTTACAATTGGGAACAAAACACAGTAATAAAACTGGAGACTGGGTATTAACAGACAAAGGGGTATGAGAGCCCTGTGCACAAACTTAAAATCTGTGGGACTAGTGTCAGGTCAATGTTTTAATTCCATACTGTCAGATAAAACAGTTTATACATCAATGACAAAGTTAATTTTGTTTAAATCTCCCTCATAAAAAAGTGTTTTAGCAACATAGCAGCAGATGCCGTAAAAAATATAATTGTTAACAATTTTACAGATACATTTTAAAACCCTTTGAAAGTGTTTTATGTCATCTGGTAACAATTCTGACTATTTAGTATTGTGTGTAATCCCGAACCAGACAAGCTGTATGTGAGCAAAGAGTCCTGTTTAAGTCTATCTTTTGATAATACATATGGGCTTCGTTACTGCAAAATCAGGCTGTGAATATCTTGATTGTTACAAGAGACTTGGGCAATGGCCTGGGAGACCAGGGAAGATGTTTGGAATTTCACACATGTTAAAAGAGGGCACTCTCACAGCTTGCGAAACACAAAGTATAGCCGTCAATATCTCTCTTTCTAAGTCTTTGCAAGGAAATGGCTCTACCACCTTTAATCAATCATTCAAAGCTAAACTACTGCCATAATAAGGTGCTCTGGCTTTAGTGATTTGAAATAGAGATTAGATAGTAAATGTCAGTGCAAAAACCTTTTGTTGAGTCTTGCCCTGATTTGAACTTACATTTTTTGTTTCAAACAATCTTACTGGCAAGGTTGTGAATGAAAAGCTCTTTTTGCTTCTTTTATTTTTTCACTGACCCACAACTATGCCTACATTTTAAGGACAGTAGAATTTCCATGGCTTGCTTCCCAAAACAACATGAACAACTGAACAACTATTTATATTACAAATAGAAACTCTTCATAATGTGCCCAGCAACCAAGTAACACAGTGCTGACCCATAAGGAATGTTAGATCTTCAGGGTGTGTTTTCTGCTATGCTATTATAAATAAGGTGTCATAATGTAACCTTTCTAAAAGACAATCAAACCCTCTATGTCCTGCAATCAAGTGATAGTAGCATTTAGTACGTTTGGTATTTGGCTGATTTATTTCAGAAAAGTGCTATATAAATAATACAATTATTATTATTATTATTTTAAATGTACTCTTTTTGTTTCTCTTGTACCAAATGATGTTAATATTGAAAGTGATGGCCAAAGATGCCAGGAACACAAGAACTTTGATTATGCTTTGGCTCTATCTTATTATACGTGCATATCCTTACCAAACATCTAAAGGTGCTCATACAGATACAGTCGCTTAACCACATTGATTGGGCCAAATAGCCAAACCCTCTGAAGCTCAGTTAGTGCTGTTGGGTGATAATAGGGCACTCAAAAATAATACCGTCCAACTGTATTTCACCAGTCATTACAGGTGCGTACTTAGGGGTTGGGGGGTTTTCAGTTGCCTGGAATGTGCATAAATTGTACATGCACAAAGTGTGTAGGCAAATTGTGTATAGTAATTAACCATTTGCGTGTATATTCAAATAGACTGATTGCTAGAAATAAAATATAAAGACTTGCTAATGAAAAAGTGTGCATTATTCAAACAAATTAAGCTATACAGTACCTATTTTCATAGCAACTGTAAAACCTGTGACATTTGTAATGGGCTATGAATTTAATAGTGATGGTTAATCATTTAATGTGTGGACCTATTTATTTGATGGTGGGGGCTATTTAATTCAATAGTGCTGTACCTGTTTTTTTTAAGTGGGGTGATGGGACTAGTAATTTAATGCTGTAGTGGATTGTGGGGTTATTAATTGAATGTAGGGCTGAATTTGGGGAGAAGGAGGGCTATTTATAAAATGTGAACTATATTTTATGTCGGGGCAGTATTAAACGTGGGTGCTATTGATTTAATGGTGGGGCAGGTGGGGGAAGGGAAACCTAGAAGGTTCATTCATTGCTAGGCTTTCCATACTTCATGTTCCTATCCATTTTCCAAACAGGGCCCCAGCAGTCCAGGATCCAGACAAGCGGCAACTTAGCTTAAGACACGAGCAGCAGCAGGTAATGAAAGCTACAAGAACAAGTAGGGGAGAGCAGGACACTATAGGCTGCTAAGGGGACCAACTGTCTTAGATTGTAGTGGGACATTCCCAATTTATTCCCACTTCACTACCCATTTCCCACTACCAAATCTCACGAGACTTAGAGCTCCCCGGTGGATAGTGTATGATGTCCAGGGCCGGATTAACCCGGGGGCTTTCTGAACTAGAGCTCAGGGGCCTTTGGCATCTGGGGCACCCATCGGCATTCATCGGGTTTCGGGTTGGGGGCGCCCCCCCCCATAGCTCCGACTGTCAGGTCATGAAGAATACAGGCAGCTAACAGCAAATATTATGCTGTTAGCTGCCTGCTGTCACTCCATGTAGTGCATGCACGGCGCGCAGTAATCTCCATACTGAGGAGATCTCGTGAAAGTGAGACTATGAGTCATAGTCTTACTCTCACGAGATCTCCTCAGTAAGGAGATTACTGCGCACCGTGGATGCACTACAGGGAGTGACCGAAGAACTGCTGCAGCCTGCAGTGAAGAAAGGACTAAGCACTTGGGAGGGGGGGGGGAGTACAGGAGTAACTGAGCAGATATAGTATGCTGTATTATATATATCGGGGAGGGAGGCCTCAAAGTACCCTTAGCCCAGGGGAGCCTCACAGTACCCTTAGCCTTGGGGCCTCCATTCCCTTAATCCGGCCCTGGTCACACACTGTCCGGGGACTGTGAGCTGCTGACACGTCCCCCCCTTATCCATGGGTGCACTGGACAGGAAAAGATATTCATTTAAAAAAGAAAATACCTGGCTGCCAGTGGAGCCCAGGCCTCTCACCAGGCCTGGGCCCCGGTAATCTGTAACCCCCCCCCCCAACAGCTCATGGCAACTTAATTTTACAAGCATGGTCTAAAATGGGACACAGTGATGATGTGCGTAATAATATAATTAGAATGGAAGGATGAACATGCATGTAACAATTAATAAAAGTATTTCACCTGTGTTCTCTCATTACCCAGAGTTGTTAGATTTGTAAGTAAGGAAATCAGCTATATTCTCTAGAAAAGGATGAGCTGTTGAGAAGCACAGATACTGCTCCAAACTCTGCTTCTATTTATTCAGCTATTAAACAGATGTGGTCATATAAAGTGTACAAAGCTTCACTATAAACACTTCCTTGTAAAAGTGAATAATTATGTTCATGTTATGTTATGCATAATTTCAAAAGTGAGTCTACAAATATGTGCTTCCATTGTGCTTATTAATTAACTCTAAAATTATTCCTTACATGGAGATCAACATGAATAAAACTTGTAATATTAATGCAATAAGGTAAAATGTTTCCATGCTGTTCAGTAATGCATGTCAATTCTATTTCCTCCAGTTTCAATTTACTGCACTAATGTGCAACAGTAAACGACATTAGGTGACAGTTTTCATTACACAAATAAAATTTTCTTTAATGTGTTTTATTGGACAGTGTATATATAACCTCTTACACTGCTGCTACACACATTGTGAGAAATGCAGCTGACATTCAACTTTACATCTCTTCTTCTGACCTTTCCGCCCCCCTCCTCTCTCGTGTTTCTGACTGCCTTTCCGCCATCTTCTCCTGGATGTCTTCACGTTTTCTCCAAATAAACATTGCTGAAACTGAACTCATTGTTTTCCCTCCTTCTAAATCTTCTAACAACCTTGATCTCTCCATCACCGTTAATAACACCACCATCTCTTCTGTTCCTCAACTCCGCTGCCTGGGTGTCACCTTGACTCCTCCCTCTCTTTTGCCCCCTACATTCAATCTCTTGCTCAATCCTGCCATTTCCAACTTGGGAATATTGCTGCATCTGGCCCTTCCTTTCTCAGGATGCTGCCAAAACTATTATCCACAAGCTCATAATTTCCCGTCTCGATTATTGTAACCTTCTCCTCACCGGCCACTCTCACTCCCATCTTGCCCCCCTTTGCTCTATTCTAAATGTGGCTGTGAGACTCATCTTTCTTTCATGCCGTTCTTCCTCTGCCTCCCCTCTCTGCCTTGCCCTGCACTGGCTGCCTTTCCCCTACAGAATCCTCTTCAAATTGCTCACCATCACCTACAAGGTCCTCTCCCATTCCACGGCCCCTTATATCTCTAACCTCCTCTCCATTCACACTCCCGCCCTTTCCCTGCAAATGGCCAATGACCATTGCCTCTCCTCCACACTGATCCCCTTATCCCCCACCAGAACTCAAGACCTCTCCCATACTGGTGTACTCCACTGGAACGACCTCCCTCACTCCATCCGTTTGTCCCCTAATCTGAGCACTTTCAAACGGGCTCTCAAAACCCATCTCTTCCTCATAGCCAACCAGCTATCCACCTAACCTGCTCCAGCCTTGTTCTCCTCACCACCCTCTTCCCTGCCTCCTTTTGCACCTGATCCCCTCCACTGTCTCCTCTTGTGCCTGCTGTCTGATTCCCCTCCATTTAGTATGTAAGCTCCTACGAGCAGGGCCCTCTCCCCTTCTGTCTTAATTCCACTTCTTCTTCTCCAACATCATTTTTCTTGCTGTGCTTGAAACTTTTGGAATTCTACTTCTTTTGCTCTGTCTTACCCTGTACTGATTTGGTCTACTGTTTTTTGGGGTTTTTATGTATTGAGCTGCGGAAACCTTGTGGCGTTATATAAATAAAGATTAATAATAATAATAATAATAATAATAATAATAATAAAATGTGTATTAAATCTTATTTTATTTCACTACTTAATTTTGATTTTCAAATATTTCTTGGCTATTGCTAATGTTTTCTAATTAATATTGCATAATATTAATGTCGTTGCATTTGATAAGTTAATGCTGTAAGTACATTTTTATAGCTAGGGAAAGCATAATTTCTAATTATTAAAAATGTATTTGTATTAATTTCATGTAGCTGTTTGTAAGTGAAATACAGATATGTACAGTATGCAGCATGTGGTGAATGGGTCAGAAGCATTACATTATTTTCCAAATCAATGCAGATTGATTGCACCACCATATCCTGGAATTAGATCTACCATTGCCAACATATATACTTAGTAACTTCTATTGCATTGTCGAAACTCACTTTAATATTGATATAAGCTGCCAAGTTACAGACTTACCACTGAAAACTGGAACTATGCCTATTACAGGTTTGCTATCTTCACAATGCATGTTGCCAACTTTGATTGTTTTTTGTGAACTTTCATCCTTAGATAGAGGATGAAAGGAGCCTTTGATATGCCTTTTATAAAGTAGATCTGCATTTATAAACACTGAGCTAGTATTTATTACTGCTTAACAATATTACTCTGTAATTAAGCCATTAAGTTAGGGTATTTAGGATCAGATTTGGCAACTGGGGCATCATATTCTTTACAACAGGGACAACCTTTTTTGTAACCATGCTGTAGAATCTGTTCTTATTACTAGAGAGAATTAATGGATTCAGCCATTTTGCCAAATTTGGCCTAATTTCAGTGATTCGTAAATCAATTTGTGAGCTGAGCCTAGTTTTTGCGTGCTCCAGCCAATCAAATCCAACCCACTCTGACTGTTCGTGAATTGACCCCTTCATTCATCACTACTTCAGTAAAGAGATAAGAACATCCCTTATGAATTTAGAAGTCTAATATAGAGGTAAAATTTGTAGCAGTTTTTATTTCATTTGAAAGTCCGAAAATTGATATGTGTGTTTTTTATTAACTTAGATGTTATTGTGGAACTACATGCTGTCATGGCATGCTGGAGTTTGTAGTTCCAGAAGCTACACCATGTTCTGGCAGCCACTGGCAGCCATAGATTGCTTAGGCATGCTGGTTGTAGAATTACATGGCTAAGGCTACCAGTGGCTACCAGAGGAGCTTCGGCAATTACAAGAACTTGCTAGGACTTGTAGTTCCACAATAGTACTTCATCTATTGTTGACAATCAACTATTACCCTGGCACTCATCATTCCATAGGAGCCAGGAAGAGACACAGTGCTACTCAGTACATGGCTGTTTTGTCCTGAGTGGGTAGCACGGTTTTTGCAGGCCCAAGTTTGAAGGTATTAAAGGGGTTAGTTTCAAATTATGACAGGGGTACTTGATTCTGTTGTAGTGTGACTACCCCAGAATGGCATAGCCTGTTGGTGGTTGACACCTTTAAAGGGGGACCCCACTCTCATTGTCCCAATGCTTTAGCAGCAATCAGCACAGGATATAGAACTAGTGTTGGCTACTTATTTTTTTGGGGGGGGCACATAATTTTGTTAAAAAATATTTATTCCTTTTTAATACAATATAGAGAAAGACATCAGTAATCATTATTAAATTGATGATGCCATATCTTTTTTCTGGCAACATTAAATAAAGGTTAGAACATGTCCTGATGTGGGCAGTTAAGGTACATACAAGTCATAACACATAGGTATTGCTGCAAATTTGCAGCAATAGGTCGACGCCTACGTTTGAGCTGCCAAATTGCAGCTTACTCTAAATCAAGTCTTAAGTGTAGAAATTCCCAGACAATGCATTATACTCTCAACAAATTTTCTGATTTAAAATATCTTATTTTCACTATTATTAGTTAGCCAGTCTATCCTCTGTAATTGAAGCTCTTACTGTATATGGCCCCAATATCAAGTTTATTGTATTGCCAGCAGTTACTTTATAGAGGATGAGTGTAAAAAGTACTCACCAAAAATATGCAGATAAACCTTGCTTAAGTCAAACCGGTGGTTTTATAGATGTGAGTCAATCACATGAAACTATGGACTGGCTAGCTCATGTTTGCAGTTCAGATGATAATACAGCTTGTGAATCTCTATAATCCACTTCATCAAATCATGACATAGAACATTGTTTATTTAGTCACTAATGGTGGACAACATGTGAGGTTCTAGCAGTGATGAAAACAAAGTACATTTGAAATTGCAATTGACAATGACTATTGGCAGCAGTTAGAGGATGCCTATCATCATCATCAGCAGCTATTTATATAGCGCCACTAAATTCGCAGCGCTGTACAGAGAACTCACTAGGAGACACTATTGCTACAATGTGATAGTCATCCTCAGAAGGGTGATGATGAACATTCCATGAAAGGACATTGGTTGAGAGAGAAACATTATCTAGCAATTAGCCTAAATCTGCATGGCTGACTGCCCTACCAGTCGCATCTGAGAAGCGCAAAGAGATGAGTTGTTGTCCTTGCTGATGGTGATGATATTGTACAATGTAATATCATGCTGCAGATAAAGTGGATATACTAATTCCATACTTCCTAGTTCTTTTTATGCTATTTGCATTTTTATATAAAAAAAACTAAGGATACATTGTTTCATGTAATTGTCGTTCAAATACAGTTCCTTGCAGAATCTGAGTTACAAAGAAGCACGTCATACAATTGTCCAAGTGGCTGATTTTACAGGTAGCTTCTTGCATTCTAGCTTGAGATAAAAAAAATATTTTACGCTTCATCAAATTATTAAAATCCCTATTTATTAGTGCTGTGGACATAGCTGGAGTTAAGAGAATTTAAATACAAAAAATTGTAAATATGTTTGCTGTTTTAAGAAAGTGATGACTAGGCAGGGATTATACACTACTGCCGCAAGGCATTCACTAAAATGTGTTTTTGCAACCACTCAAGCAGATAAAGCTTTGACCCAAGAAACATATTACATGATCCTGTTACCCTCTATATGCAACCTAATATTGTGTGTTATAACTTCTAGCTTTTATCTCTGACCCAAACATATACCGATTGTAGCCAAATACAATGGGGTATAAAACATTCTCACAGGCTCCAGCAATGATAGGTATTTGCTGATGGAATAAATTACTGACATATTTTTACAATGGTTTACAAAGCAGCAAGCGTGTAGGCAGAGGACTCATCGGGTAGGATTATTTTGGCCTAATCTTAAAATGCAGACTCTTCCAGCTGTGGGAAAACATTAGATTTACTAACGACAATCCAAAATCACAGTAACACTAAATCTGTCATTTTTATTTGAGATAAGAGAATGCATTAGTGAGCTAATGATTTTTGGTTTTGTTAAAGCATAAACAGACCTTCTGCACAAAATGAATAATTGCTAATAACAAAGTTTTTACTGTGCAGCAGAAAAAGTGCAGGAAAATTTATATTACATTCACCAATTTTTCTCCCAAATTAAATTTTACCATGGAAGATGCATGCACTTATTTTACTGTGTGGTCAATGCTATCAATGTTATTGTAGTGTCTGCAAATTATAAACCATGTATTATTTCTTTTAAACTTTTCTACAGTAATGGTTAAGTATTTTGTTTTTTTTTATTTAAAGCTTCCAGACCTAGTTATCTCTCTTCACAATTCATTCCATACTTTGCACCATACCAGTGAAATATCTGAAGAGATTTGGAACCTAAGCAATATATATATGTATATATGTGTGTGTGTAATATATATTTAATACAATACTCTACTTCCCCTTATATGCACACACTGAATCCAATTGTCTAGAAACATAATCCATACAAATCTGCATAAGGTAATATTGTCCTAAAGACCTGATGTTCTAATTACACTCCTCAATAGTACTGAATGTGGTATTGGATACTTGTTTTCGCATAGATAAATAAAAGGCCCATTATTGGGAACTCACAAGAACCTGCTTATATGAATATACAGATAAATGAACAATTTCCGTTAAGATTTAGTGCAAACATTTAATTTACATGTGGCTTTGTTACAGAGACCAGAGTCTTTCTACGTTAACTTTTATTATTAGTTCACCCAATTAAATTGTTGGAGTACAAAAGTAAGGTTGAGATTTTGGAGCTTGGATAAATACTATAAGTGTCTGTTTAGCATTTTTATGGTGAATTTAGCTAGGGGCTGACTAACCATATCATATTCAATCTTCATCTACTGCTGATCCATTTATACCATGTTTAATATATCAAAATATACCAAAGATGTCGACACTCAACACCTAGGTCTCCAGCCGTCACTTCCGCACGCAAAGCTTACACTTTCTGGGAGGTCAGAACTGAACCGTCCATAGAAATACTAGTACATGAGCAGGATACACAAATGGTACTCAAAACATCATACTACTATTCTATGAGCTCTGTGACTGAAAAAAATTGCATAATGCCTGATGGAGCCGTGTCCTACATTTGTGCTACTGTATCTTTCTTATCTTCCCTGTTCATTAGTTAGATCATTGCAATACTCACTGCAGTGTGAGATGAATGTGCTGACCATATGTGAGGTAGTCATCTATGTTCTAGTCTGATTATGTTATGGAGTACAAGATGTCGAAGTCAGCAAATTGGATAAAGTCATTTCAATTAATATCGAGCAAACTTGGTTGTCTTTGTCTGAAAATATGCGTATGGTACGCTACGGCGTGGAAGGGCGAACGCAGCCGCAACACGGGGCAATAACAGTTTTTACGCTTTTACATATATTCGCACCAACGCACACATTTGTAAATAGTACACATTAATTATAGTCACAACACATAGTTATTTATGTCGAAATATAGTAGTGTTTATGTGTAATATTATAAGTTATATGCATATTAGTAAAACATATGGTACAGGTTAAAGGAAATGTGTCATGTCTGGTATCATATTAATCCCCTATTCATCAGCAGCTGTCCGGTTTATTCGGCGAATAGATCGCACATTGCATACTCTAGTTATTGATGTTAAGGAATAAATCTTTAAAGTGATACTGACTATAAAATGCTAATAGACTAGTTGAAACAGGAGTCTTGGCGAGAAGATCGGGGCACATCCCCTGGAGAGATGACCCCCACCTTTGGATATTTTAGTTTGAACTAGCCTATGATCTGCAACCTCCTGGACCTTCCTGAAACCTGGACCAATAGAAGCAAGCCACACCATCTGCATTGTTTTACTGTATTTCTGTCTGCATATAAGCAGGAGCTTTTCATCTAGTGGACAGTCATCTTTGACCACAGACTTCAGACCTGAATGACTGTTCACTGGATCTAGAGCGGCTGTACTTATCATTATTTCGCTTGAATTATTCTGCTACTTATTGAGAATAAATATTTGTGCGTTGGAAACACAAATCGAGATTCAACAATCGTTATTGGATAGCGACAAAACGTGCATAACAAAGACCAGTGTCATGATGTTATGAGTAAAATAAATGAATAGAATATCCACACAAGTGACTGTGTTCCAGGACACATTTATTCAATATCTACTTGCCAGTTGTGTAGGACTCAGCCAAGTGGTAGCAATCATCTGTAGAGACATATATGGGATGATAAGGGCAGGTTCTTCACAGTACTATCAGTGGAGACCACCTCACTTCCTTGGATCAAACTGATAGGTGACCTAAGGGCCATTATCTGGCAGATTAGTATAGTTTCTTGGTGTTAGGTTCATATTAATTGCTCCCAATAGAATAGGTAATTGTTGTCCTTTTCTTTGATAGTATAGTGAAATGTTTTTAACTCTACACACCAGTGGTGGAACTACCATTAGTGCGGCCGGTGTGGATCATCGGGGCCCATGGAGATAATGGGGCCCGCTGCATGGCAGATGCTGAGGTTCAGAACTAGCAAGCTGTGGGCCCCAGGTCTCTCATACCCACTTCCCTGCACTGGGGCCCACAGCTCACTAGTTCCGCCTCTGCTACACACCATGGGTGCAGCAGTGGAAATCATTAATTCATTCATTCATCATTCACTTGCAGTAGCCCTAAGAAGCATACCCTCCTCACGAAGCTGTAAGGAAATAGTTACCCTTCAATTAATTTTTAATTTGTTACAATCCCCAGATACTGACCTTTTCTTACAGGACAAGGACATTGATAATGTTTTAAATGTGGATCTCTTTGGTAACTTCTAATATCCTTTTAATCTACAGTACATGATATATTATCGTCTAAATATATATCGAATTAAGATTTCTACCTACCTAATGGGTTTCAGATTTAGAATTTCTATAACAGAATTATGGTTTATATTATTTCAAACAATTTCATTACATGATATATATATACACTGATCAGCATTAACATTAACATTAACACCATCTGCCTAATATTGTGTAGGTCCCCCTCGTGTCACCAAAACAGCTCTGATCCGTGGAGGCATATACTCCACAAGCCTGTGGTATCTGGCACCAAGACATTAGCAGCAGATCCTTTAAGTCCTGTAAGTTGCAAGGTGGGGGCTCCCATGGCTTGAAATTGTTTTTCCAACAAATCCCACAAATGCTCGATCTGATTGAGATCTGTGAAATTTGGAGGCCAAGTCAACACCTTGAACATTTTGTTATGTTCCTCAAATCATTCCTGAACAATTTTTGCAGTCTGACAGGGCGCATTATCCTGCTGAATGAGGCCACTGCCATCAGAGAAAACTGTTCCTATGAAGGATTATACTTGGCCTGCAACAATGTTTAAGTAGGTGGTACGTGTCAAAGTAACATTCACATGAATCCCAGGATGCAAGGTTTCCCAGCAGAACATTGCCCAGAGCATCACACTGCCTATGCCAGCTTCCCATTTTCCCATAGTGCATCCTGGTGCCATTTTTTTACACAGGTAAGCAATGCACACACATCCGGCCATCCACATGATGTAAAATAATATGTGATTATTCAGCCCAGGCCACCTTCTTCCATTGCTCCATGGTCCAGGTCTGGCGCTTGTATGACCATTGTAGGCAATTTTGTCAGTAGACAGTGGTCAGCATGGCACTCTGACTATCCTGCAGCTACGCAGCCCCATATGCAGCAAGCTGCAATGCACTGTTTGTTCTTTTTCAGAAATTTGTGCTACAGAAGTTCTTCTGTGTGATTGGACTAGACGGGCTAGCCTACGCTCCCCACATGCATCAATGAGCCGGTTGTCTTTCCTTGGACCACCTTTGGTATGTACTAACCACTGCATACTGGGAACACCCCACAAGACCTGTAGTTTTGGAGATGCTCTGACCCAGGCGTCTAGCCATCACAATTTGGCCCTTGTTAGAAGTACTCAGATCCTTACTCTTGCCCATTATTTCTGCTTCCAACATATCAACTTCAAGAACTGACTGTTCACTTGCTGCCTAATAAATCCCAGCACTTGAGAGGTGCCATTGTAATGAGATAATCAATGTTATTCATTGCACTTGTCAGTGATTTTAATGCTGTGGCTGATCGGTGTGTGTAAATATATATATCTCTGTGTAAAGAGCAATTATTATTCTATGTGTCTTGTTTTCTTTAGTGGTTAATTGCAAATAGTGCTGTTAAAAAGTCTTAAAAAGTCTTAAAAATATGGGTAATTCAAAAGTAGGCACTAAATTGTGAACATGAAAATCCCAATTTCCACTTAATTATGCATTTTCCTTTTTAATGCAGAAACGTAGTTTCAATGTTGTGGCTGATTGGTGTATTGTACATATAACTTTCTGTTCCTGAATTAATATAATTCATAAATTTAGTTGAATACCATAACTACTATTTTATCTTTTTATATATATTTATTTGCAGTTTTTGCAATTAAGTACAATATCAAGTCTAAGGGCCTGATTCATTAAGGAAAGCAAAGCAAAAAAAAGTAACTTTGCTCCTGGATAAACCATGTTACAAAAGGAGTATTCTGGCTGCTTTTTATGTAGCACACAAATACTTAATAGCTTTATTTTCACACTAAAAGTTAAAGTTGATCTAGGACATGCCTTACCCCAACTATAAATCTATCCCCACATTTTAAATTTACCTCACCCTACAATGCAACATGGTTTTGCCAAGGTGCAAACTTACTCATTTTTTTTTGCTTTGCTTAATGGCCCTAAAAGTATATTTTTTTTAGTATTATTGTTATACTTAATTGATGTGTGATTGACATCATGTTACCATGAATTCTTGCTTATTTGACAACCAAACTAAGCCTGTCAACTAGTGCTCATTGTAAAAAAAATGTATTCCAACAGTACCCCTTTATATAACATTTCCTAGCATGTTATGTGATGATTGATATGTATCATAGATAGCAGTAAAGAGTGGATAGCCCCATTCAACACTACTCAGTGCTAAATTGGAAACAATATTAGCTCTATTTGTCTAACAGAAGTGAGCTTTTACAAGAGATAAGAGGTCATCAGATAAACTTTTATTATGAGAGAGTAGTGAAAATAATTGAGTGTTCTTTTCAGCATCCTGTGTCATGCCCAGCATACATACAACGTAAATATATTTTAAAAGTATGCGTACTGAATGTAGATAATTAATTCCCCAGATCTCTCCTGTCATCAGACTTCTTAAAAAAGTTAGAAAAAAATAGTTAGTAAGTAAATATATAAATATTAAATTGCAATTGACAATGTTAACTGTAGTTGAGATCTGGTTTTAACCATTTATCTTTCAGCCCCTCAGATACATTGTAACCCCTATGTAAGCTATATCTTTCTCAACCATGACATATAAGTACATAAGTAGCTACTCAAAAGAGTAAATATACTACTACTTGTATTACTATTAATACTACAGAGCACTTTATTTTTCTCTTAAAAAAACCTGTAAAAACATAATTTCAATCTATATTTTGGTTGACTGTTTTGACTTTGATTACCTTTTCAAAAGTTAATTTCTACATATGAGTTTGCTTAGTATTAGTTTAAGTTCAAAAATTATTCTGAATTTAGTTATTAACCAGGAACTTGCAGTGAGCAGCTCCTGCTGTGGGCACTTGGCTCACTGAAAAGCACAGCCTGCAATACCATTATCTGCTGATTATGTGCTTTTGTTTGTTTTTTGTTTATTTAAAGTTACTTTATTTGTGTTTACTGAACCTCTTAAAAGCCTTGCAAAAGCTCCTTTTCCTGCTTTGAAAGCTTTCTGTTTGCTTGTTTTGTTTTAACTAAATTATTGGAACAAAATAAATAATAATAATAATAATAATAATAATAATAATAATAATACATTATATATAAATAATATAATAAATTTAAATCATATAAATAAATAAAATAATTCACTCTTTGCCTGGATGAAAATTGCAGCATAGAGTAGACATGTGCACAGAATAGCTGGGCTAAAATAACAAATACGGTTGTATCCACGTTCACTTGTGATTTAGAAGTTTACACTAACAACCATTACATAGTCTTCACCCAAAAAGTAATGGACTTTACTATGGCTCTAAGGATAATTATTCAATCAAAAGAAGTGACTAGCTGAGAAGTTAAATGGCTTAAAGCAATAATAAAAGAGAATTTGAAAGGAACAAAAAACAGCCAGACAAAGGGTCATAAAAGGTCACTTTGAAGATACAGGACGGCAATCCCATAGCAAGTGTCATTCTATTTAGTTGTAGATGTATGAAACAGCTTCCTAATTGAGATACCGAAATCCTATAATTTAAGTAATAATGTAGTAAGTACAGATAATTCTTCAAAGATTGAGGCTATCATAAGAGATTCCTTTCTTGAAGAATTTATGTAGAACACCAGAAATGGTGGCAGGAACTAAAGCCTCATCTCTGCATTCAACACGCTGTGAATAAAGAATTTTATAACAGCTGTATAAGAGTTGATCTTGGATTTGTCCAGCATAAGGGTCATACTATAGGTGAATATAAATTTACAACTCAATTCTACATATATTTATCACAGAATACACTATGTTTTGTATTTTATTTTTTATTTTGAAAACTACCAGTGGCTATTTGGAAATAATCAATGAAGTTTAAAATTATTTTTAAACTTTTCATTCACACATTTAATAAAGTGAGAACACATTTTTAAGGAAAATTACAGTACATAGAGAGGACTAATGTGTTCTTCTCTTTTTTACATATTTTACACAGAATATTTCTATAAATTATTTGAACACCTAATATAGGTGAGTGAATTAAGTGGATACACAATGTAATTTTTATTTGCTTTAATGTTACACACTATGCACCTCATGGAGATTTGAACATTCACTCGTTTGTGTAGAGGAAATCGCATGATTTCTCTCTGCGCACAAAAAACCTGTAAGTACCTACAGCTATACAGAGTTGCACACATCTAAACTTGTGGCTGCTTTCGCCTAAAGCAGTTGGATGGGGGTGTTCTAATGTAGGGCGAGTACGGTGAGGGCGTGTTCATCGAATTGTGAGCCATGCAGACCTGAATGCAGATGCAAATATGCATTTTATAGCCGTATTACTTGCACCAGCATAGGGTCTGGTGCAAATACACTCTGATGATGATGACAATCACTAGCACTAGCTACCACCTACTGATAGGCTGATTACGATTTCACCTCTGAAGCTGCTGGGTGCTTTCTTCACTAATCATGCATGTTTTACACAAATAATTGTTACTTTAATTTGTACACGAGAAGGCAGGTTAAATCTGCTTTATATAAAGACTAACAGGAAACAAGTTTTTCCCTATGAAAACAAATGTTTACAAAGTTTTATTGCACTTACGACCTGTTTCTGTGTATGTCTAATTGGGTGTAAGTATGCTTGCTGTAAACTGGGTACACTTGCAGAGCTGGATGCATCTTGAAATGCCCACAACTCAGCATATAGGCTGATATATGCTATGTTTGAATACACATTTTTGGCCTGTAAATTATGCCCAAGTTTTGTTCAACTCTACATGAGGTTCTATATTTCAAGTTTTATTTCTGGGTCCATCTGAATCGGATCATCTGATATTCGGTACAGTAGCATAGGGGCATCCGTGAGAGCTATAGACAGATGGACACATAAGATAAGAGAGTAGGGGAGAGGTCGAAGAGGAAAAGTAAATTTGGGTGTCATCAGTGTATTGGCGTTACTGTTAGGTCAGAGGTCCAGTCCTAAGGTCGGAATGAACAACCATGCAGACAAGGAGGCATGGTAGAGGCTCTTACTAGTTTATTGCATTCTATAGAGACAGTCAGTGTTCACATCTACATTAGACGTTACAGGTAGTTTTTTTAAAGTCAAAATTACGTATGTCACAAGATACAGTGACCATGTATGAAGCACAGGTTATCATTGAATAATATACAAGTTGTGCGCTAGGTCTAAGCAGGACTTTCCACCTTTGGTTAAACAGCATCTTAGATGACTTACTCTAAAGCAGTGTAAGTTTACAAATTCCAAAATGAGTGACTTGCAGAGGCCCCCTTATATTGCAATTTCTGAAAAGAGCTTACTCTTCATAGAATTTATGGTTATAGTTTGTCATGAACTTAGGTGAAACCACAACATGTTAGAGGTGAAAATCAAGATTATAACATTGTTTTAATATCATATAATGCGAGTAGCTAAGCTCATCTTGGAATGTCTGTTTCATATCTTGCATTTAATAAAATTTAAATGTAGGCTCACCTTGGCTATACCAACAATTTAAACTCCAACATTACTAGAGTCCTATGAAACTGATTAGCTCACCAAGGGATAGGTGCACAGTGAGAAGGGCAGAGGGCCTATGATACAGCCTTAAGGGACCCAAATGGGAGGATGTAGTGGGGGAAGCATGAGTTAAAGGTAAAGTCAGAGAAGGAGCAAGTTGTTGAGGTAATAAGTGCACTGGGAGAGAACATTGTCCCTAAAGCCAATGAAGCAAAGGATATGCAGTGGGAGGGGGTAATCAACAGTGCCTAAACAGGGGAAAAGTCTAGAAGGGTGATGAAAAATGACCCTTAGACTTAAAAGATAGAAGATTGTTGGTCTTTGTAGGGAAGACACATCTCATTAGAGTAAATGAGAATGGGGAAACCTGTCTTTAGAGGGCCAAGAATAAAGTTATGGGACAGAAGGTTTGTGAGGCAGTTAAGACAAGGACCTTGAGGAGTTCTGAGTTGAATGGGAGGAATAAATAGGGATGTATTTGGAAAGAGATTCATGGTCATGAGAAGCTTTTTTGAGATTAGGTGAAACAAAAGTCTATTTAAAGGCTAAGAGGAAGATGCTGGAGTAAAGGTACAGGCTGAA
Source organism: Mixophyes fleayi (assembly GCF_038048845.1). Taxonomy (NCBI): domain Eukaryota; kingdom Metazoa; phylum Chordata; class Amphibia; order Anura; family Limnodynastidae; genus Mixophyes; species Mixophyes fleayi. The sequence goes on from NC_134405.1 coordinate 159,114,641, forward strand.
AAGGTGGGTTAAGTGCAAGCAAGCTTTGACTGTGGACGAAATAAGAGGCATTAGGATTGAGCTGGCAGGCAAAGGTGGGAGGCAGAGGTGGGAAAAGAAGAAAGTACAGTATTAGAAGGACAGCAAGTTAGGTCAAGACAGTTAGGATATAGAGAGAGCTGTGATTCTAGAGAGGAACAGGGTAAAGAACATTAAGAAAACACTAAGTACATGTGGTTTTGGATGAAGAAGGGGATGTGCATGAGGCCGAGGGAGGGTGAAGGAAAGGAGGTTGTGATCAGAGACTGAGGACAATGGAAATGGAGCAATCATGAAGGGGCCTAATCAGCACTGCTTATTAAATATGCCAGCTTTGGGTGTTTGAAGCTTTTATTACATTATTCAATATGTGACTAGAAATGGAAAGTTGAAATGGAGGTACAAAATGCATACCATTAGAAGTATAGGATGAGCCCTGGTTTATACAACATCAGAGCAGAATGAACAGTCATTTTATCTAATGAAAAATGCTATGTGTCCACCCATAAAACTTGGAACTCGTCCATAAATATTCTTTCTCCACAGCTAGCTTATTTAAATAACCCTATTCCATTAATTAGCATCTTGTTTTTCCACTAAGGAGCAGCTCCTGAGTGGAAAAACACCCAATCCTTAATCATCAGCATCATCATCAGCATCAGCTAATTATATAGCGCCACTAATTTCGCAGCGCTGTACAGAGAACTCACTCACATCAGTCCCTGCCCCATTGGAGCTTACAGTCTAAATTCCCTAACATGACCATCAAGGCATGTCTCCATTTGGCCAACTCCTCCCATCAGCAAGCACAATTGTATGAATCCCAGCAGGCAGTAACATTTTGTTCTGCACAGCCGTACGGATTTTCATAAAATGAGACCCACTTGCACATATGTCTACATTGTAAAACTAAAATAAAACTAAAATTGCTATTGGTTACCCCACATGTTCCCTTTATAATCATTTTCATAAATTTCCCCAATGTCTTACTTGTTTTGAGTATTTCACGCCATTTTTTCTCTGCACTCCATTTCTGAGACTATCCTCTATTAAAATGATGATAAATGTGTGCTTTTACACTTGGACTTTCTGTATTTTCCACTTTGGAGTATTTCCCCTATTGATACTACTATACACACACGGGATAATAGACTTCTTAGTGTAAATTATATGGAATATAATGTAGATGGTACTATTGATTACAAGAACATTACTGGCCACGTATAGCTTTTTAAATAACATATCTTGAGCGCTCAAAACCCAAAAGTAAATATATACTATCAGACAACTGAAAAAAGAAATCAAAATGTCTGTTCCTTGTCGCAGGTGCGGAAGGTTCAGGTCCGAAGGATCTGAAGGTGCTATTAGCACTAATTACAGGTGCCGCTGTTTCTGGGTGAGACTGCTCTATATATTCTCTTTATGGTCATCTGTTGACTGATTTCACCACCATTGTTATCCTTGGCTTATTCATGCGTATTCAGGATTTTTGATTATTTGTTTACCAAGTGTACTGGCCACACACTTTGTTTCTTACAAAAACATCTGTAAGTTAGTCTCCAGATTGAAGACCCTGTTATAAATGAATACCATTTAAATTCATGGTTATTTCTGCATTTGCAGACATGAACAATATTATATGCAAAGATATCCTTTTTTAGAGGTAGTTTTTATATTATCCCACTGTTGCTGTTTTTTTTTTTAGTTTTATGTATTGTTATTTTTTATATTGGTTATAATAAAATACTATTTGCATTTTAGACGAAGCCCGTCTTCTTTTATTTTAATACACTTATTTACTAGGATGGTTTCCTTGGCGCACCTGGTTTTGTATATATTAAATAAGTTATTTGACCACATTAAGAAAGAATATTGCAGGATCTCTGCTTTTATACATGCTATTGAAGTCTACTGTGCTGTATACATTTTATTTTACAATACTACAAGCACCAGGTATGTTAAGATACATGCAACTTAAAATATACACATAGGGCTCTGATTTTCTGGGGGTTGTAGTTTTACTCCTACATTCAGAAGAAAAAAAAATTGTGCCTTACTGTCAATCCCGGCGATTACTTTTTGTTTAGTAATACTGGGCCAGGTAAATTGGGCACATGCATATGCAGCCATGCAGATTTGTGCTATTATGCTCCTTTAATGTGTTCGCGCAATTGTGAACAGATGCAGACAGGAAAAAAAAAAGACACATATACACCTAAGAAAGTCATATTATTGCGGGTGGTTAGAGGCAGGTTCAAATACCAGATGATGATGATGACTGCCTCACTTTGAGTGTTGGGGTGTGAGGTGGTTTTTTTGCAAAATAAGTAGAGATGCTCACTGACCCCCCTGTTTTTGTTTTTGTTTTGGCTTTGGATCTGGATTAACTTCGTGTTTTGGTTTTGGCAAAACTGTCCACATGTGTTTTGGTTTTGGCTTTGGTTTTGGATCCCTATTTTATTCCTAAAATCCCTATTTTTTTCTAAAATCACATAACTTGGCTCTTTTTTGTTCCTAAATTATTATTAACCTCAATAACATTGACTTCCAGTCATTTCCAGTCAATTGTTGTCAAGTGAAAAGAACACTGCTACCCTTCTGTTTCTGTATGAGCAATGGCCCTGAGCAATGTCACTGGAGACTGGAGAGTGACAAGAACACTGCTACCCCTGTTTCTGTATGAGCAATGGCACTGTGCAATGTCACTGAAGACTGGAGAGTGACAAGAACACTGCTACCCCTGTTTCTGTGTGAGCAATGTCACTGAAGATTAAAAGTGACAAGAACACCGATGCCCCTGTTTCTGTATGAGCAATGGCACTGTGCAATGTCACTGAAGACTGGAGAGTGACAAGAACACTGCTACCCCTGTTTCTGTGTGAGCAATGGCACTGAGCAATGTCACTGGAGACTGAAAGTGACAAGAACACAGCTGCCCCTGTTTCTGTATGAGCAATGGCACTGTGCAATGTCAGTGAAGACTGGAGAGTGACAAGAACACTGCTACCCCTGTTTCTGTGTGAGCAATGTCACTGGAGACTAAAAGTGACAAGAACACCGCTGCCCCTGTTTCTGTATGAGCAATGGCACTGTGCAATGTCACTGAAGACTGGAGAGTGACAAGAACACTGCTACCCCTGTTTCTGTGTGAGCAATGGCACTGAGCAATGTCACTAGAGACTGAAAGTGACAAGAACACAGCTGCCCCTGTTTCTGTATGAGCAATGGCACTGTGCAATGTCACTGAAGACTGAAGAGTGACAAGAACACTGCTACCTCTGTTTCTGTGTGAGCAATGGCACTGAGCAATGTCAGTGAAGACTGGAGAGTGACAAAAACACTGCTACCCCTGTTTCTGTGTGAGCAATGGCACTGAGCAATGTCACTGGAGACTGAAGAGTGACAAGAATACCGCTGCCCCTGTTTCTGTATGAGCAATGGCACTGTGCGATGTCACTGAAGTCTGGAGAGGGACAAGAACACCGCTGCCCCGGTTTCTGTGTGAGAAATGGCACTGAGCAATGTCACTGGAGAATGGAGAGTGACAAGAACACTGCTACCCCTGTTTCTGTGTAATCAATGACACTGAGCAATGTCACTGGAGAATGGAGAGTGACAAGAACACTGCTACCCCTCCTGTTTCTGTATGAGCAATGGCACTGAGCAATGGCACTGAAGACTGGAGAGTGACAAGAACACTGCTACCCATGTTTCTGTGTGAGCAATGGCCTTGAGCAATGTCACTGAAGACTGGAGAGTGACAAGAACACTGCTACCCCTGTTTCTGTGTGTGCAATGGCACTGGATCTCCTGGGAAGGGAGGTACTTATGGAATCTAAAACCCGCGAGATCCGACAACGCAACAATGACGTTTTGCCTTGATTCAGATGCAAGGGTACGCGAAAGTACTGAGCCGGCTCACGAGCCTACTTTGGTCTCCTAAGTTCGGGTGGGCTTGGTTTTTAGAACACCGAGCCTGAGCATCTCTAAAAATAAGAGGTGGTAGCATTTAGGTGTGTATGGAGAGACCTGTTTTGGGTTATTTTTCAACTAAATCTGTAACCTGTGTGATAGGTGAGTGCCAGATTGAAGGCTGAAATCCTGTTTAATCCCTTGTAGTAGCATCCAAATGAATACATTCATGACATATATATATATATAGGAAAACTTTTTTGTATGCATTACAGGGACTTGTCTCTATTGTGTTAGAGAATTTTGTTTACAAGTTTTGTTACATTTTTACAGATATCAAATAATGAATGTGTTTGCTGCACAATAAACAAATGAATAAAAACATGGGCACAAGTGGGACATGAGTGCATTAGGACCACTGTAACTGACACACTTATGAGTAATTTCAGAGTGTTATTAGTAGTTTTGTAGAAACTATCACAATTACTGCAGCATCCAGTATGGTTTCAATGAGTAAGGCTGCTATTTTGAGGTTATACAGGTTGTTCAATGCCTATCGCAAGAGAATTCCTCTTTTACCCCTGCCTACCTTTCATATTTCTTAAAACTGGAGAATAGACCAAGGGCTGTATAAAAAAACACATTTCATAGTGGACAAAGCTCTTTACAGTTTTTCCAGGTTTAAATAACATTATATTTGCATATTTATATGTTTGGTCCTTTAGGTTTGTATAACCCGAGACTTCAGGTAGGCGTTTATTACTAGCACATACTATATAAAATGAAGGTGCAGTTAAATTTATTTAATTCAACATGTTACTTATAGATATGTCTTCAATTCATAGCATCTAATTACTTTTCCAACAACAGGAAATGTGATGACACGTTGGTAAAAAAGAAAATGTTCATCCTGAAGAAACCACTATGGAATATGAAGAAATAAATGTCCTGGCATGTGTCTAATTTAAACACTATGGTTCCCTCTATTAGTCTGCTATTAATCCCTGACAATGTAGCTGTAAGCATAATTACACTTACTCATATATCAAAGCAGTGGTCCTGCAGATGTGACCTGCTCCACTGCTTGCAATGATATCACTGTCTATTGCAGTTGTTCTATCACACCCTATTATGACATAATTATTGTTGGTATGGGTCAAATCTGCAGGTTAAACACATTTTTTCGATGTCATGATGTAACAGAAAGATTTCAATGTCTGTCCCATATAACAGTCATTTGCTTTCTTACTGCATAGACAAATATCTGGAAAGCTAACAAAATAATTAGAAGTTCCAAGTTGACATCAACTGTGCTCTTTCTCAATTTCAGATGTATTATTTCAATACTCTCACTCATGTGCAAGATATCTATTTAGGCAGAGTAGTTGCTGACATGCATTTGGGCTTCAGATATGAATAGCTCATTCATGTAGGTGTATTATATTTACTTTACAGGTCAGCAATATAGGTGGATATACAATTATTTTTTTATGCATTTGACAACAATGGGATATTGCTTATAAAAAGGATGACCTATGATTTCTAACTACATTATAGCTGCACTACTATCTAAATAGCAAAACCTTTCTATCTGACACTTTAAATGACTGCAGAAGGACAGCCATTTAAAGTCATTGCTGGTTACGACTGGTCTCCCGCTCACACAAAGAATCTGCAGCATAACACAAATCCAAATTACAGCTAGGATGTGATTCAAACCACATAGCACAAGGATAAAATGTATGACAAAGTCCCATCCATTGATTTATCAGTCTGTTTTTGCATTATTTTTTTCATTATAGTACAGATTAATCATTTACATTGTATAGTAGTTTATTTGAAAAGTAGCAATTCCTGGCCAAAATTAAGAGATCCTTATGAAAAAAAAAAAGAAATGAATGTGTAAGCCAGAATTGGCACTTAATGCCATTATTAATGCTTATTGTCTGCGATACATCTGATAGAGATTATAATTTTAGAGATAAATTAACATGCCTTCTGCATGGAGGCCCAGTGTGTGAGTGAGAGATAGAACTCCTTTGAACCGTGATCACAGTACTTAATTAGAATTCTACTGATCGGATTTACTGATTTAAGGAGAGATCACAATCCCAGTTGGATTCCTCCATCAATATTGCACATTGCCCATTTTTGCGAAGCCTGAAGTGGGGTAAGATCGATATAACGGAGAGAGAACAAGTTTAAATTGCTGAAGATTGATTCGGTATGTAGCTCTAGCACTCGGAGCTAAAAGCCGCTTGCATGACTTCAGGAATTAGATGTACTGAGCATGATCTGTATCTCCAGGTTATCATACTGACGGCTATATCATATGAATGATCATGACCGAAAAAGGAATTGTGATCCACATAATAGTGTGGTGTATATCATACAATGAATGTGCGAAATGTAATAGATACAATCGTGTCTTGTACTGTGGGCTAATCCAGCGATCTCTTATTATCAAAAATTCCGGAATATGCAATAAATTATTGTCTATGAGACCTTTTTTTTCCCTATATGTGCACTATAGGTGATTTCAACATAATTTAAGACCAAAATTAGTCCAGATTAATGGTTTGGTGGATTATGTTTTGATATTTTCTTTTCTTTTTCTTTTTTTTTGCTTTATATAAGTATTAATGGTTATACAAATAAATGTTATTATATATTTTAAATCTACAGTGGTATTTATTAGATAGGATTCATTTGAGCTTGTTTTTGTTTTTTGTTTTCTTCCATTGTAATTGAAGTTGATGCACAACAACTTCTATAAATAAGCAGCAATTTTTTCCTGTCTAAGTATAATGATTGTTATTTGAATCGGTTTTGTATCTCTACTATAAAAGGTATAGGCTGCTATAGTCAGCACCAGGTTTTTCTGCCCATTGGGTTTAGAATTGTAGAAATAATCATTTGAATTGCTTAGTAGTTTTTTGAAAAGTAGCAACTGCTGGCCAAAATTAAGAGATCCTTATGAAAAAAAGAAATTAATATGTAAACCAGAAGTGGAACTTAATGCATTAATTGTCTGCGATACATCTGAGAGAGATTATAATTTTGGAGATAAATTAAATGCCTTCTGCATAGAGGCCCAGTGTCTGAGTGAGAGAGACAAAGTAACCCAGCAATGCAGACATTGGTTGGTTAAAGGAAGGGGTCAGAAAGCACGCTAAAAATTAGCAAAATACTTGATTACATTCAACAAATGACTTGAAGCCATTGACCTGACAATTTCTGTGATTTGATCCATTCAACCAATGATGCTGAGACTGGGAACCACATTTCTAACTTTTTCCATTTTATCCCATTTGTCATGAAAGTCTGAGTAAATGCTATGCCTCTTTGTACATTAATTTCAGTTAGCTTGGTAAAAGCTGGTATGATTTTTAAGAATGAAATTAATCAAGATTCAAGCAATGAACTTATAACACATACTTAGTATTAAAATGACCCATTAATAGAAACACTGTATAACATTAGTCTGTTAGTTATGTTATTTGTTAAGATGTTTGCACATGTTTTTCAATATAATTTCAATGCACACACACTGCAGTTGTTGTAAAGGAAATCACACACATTTTATTATTATTAAATTTTTTTTATAGGGCGCCACAAAGTATCTGTGGCGCCGTACCAGGACAAACAATGACACAGTACAAGGTGAAACAGCACAGTACAAGTAACAGTTAGCACTATAACTCTGGGGGCTCAAGCACAGCAAGACAGAGAGGGAGGGAGGGGAAAAGTGAGTACAGGCAGGTAACTATGGCCCAAGAGGGTGGGCACAGATGACAGGTAAGAGTCACTGAGGGGAGCGGAGAGAAGCGAGAGGAGACAGAGGGCAGAGGGACCGAGAGGAGATGAGCTGAGTAGCTGGAGAGTGCAGTTAAAAGTGATGGAAACAGGAGGTAGGAGAGCCCTGCTCAAAGGAGCGTACAATCTAAAGGGAGGGGAAGACAGACAGACACATGGATGAGATGGAGAGACGGGAGAAATGGAGACGGAGTCGAGGAAGGGGGAGAAGGGAAGAATGGATGAGAAAGAGAGGTAGCCGACTGGTGGGAGTTTAGGCATGAGACTGGAAGGCTTTTAGGAAAAGGTGGGTTTTTTAATGTTCGTTTGAAAGAGGACAGATTAGGGGAAGTTCTGATGGAGCGGGGGAGCTTGTTCCAATGGAGGGGAGCGGCGCGGGAGAATTCTTGGATACGTGTGTGAGAGGAGGTAATCAGAGGGGAAGAGAGGCGACGATCGTTGGACGATCGCAGTGGCCTGGAGGGAGTGTGAATAGAGATAAGGTTGGAGATGTAGGGAGTAGTGGAGTTGGCGAGGGCCTTGTAAGTCAGAGTGAGGATCTTGAAAAGGATTTTGTAGGGGAAGGGGAGCCAGTGAAGGGCTTGGTAGAGTGGGGGGCCAGAGGTGGAACAGCGAGAGTGAAAAATAAGCCTAGCAGTGGCGTTAAGTACAGATCTAAGAGGAGTGACATGAGAGAGGGGGAGGCCGATAAGGAGAAGGTTGCAGTAGTCCAAGCAGGAGATAATCAGAGAGTGGACGAGAGATTTGGTGGCATCCTGGGAGAGGAAGGGCCGAATGCGGGCAATGTTGCGAAGCTGGAAACGGCAGGATTTGGCGAGAGAGTGAATGTGAAGGGCAAAGGAGAGAGAGGAGTCAAGGATGACACCTAGGCAGCGGAGTTGGGGAACAGGGGAGATAGAGGACTTGTCAACAGTTATAGAGAGGTCAGAGGGGAAGGAGGTACGAGAGGGAAGAAAGACAATGAGTTCAGTTTTAGCAAGATTTAGTTTAAGAAATCTAGAGGCCATCCAGGAGGAGATGGCAGAGAGGCATGCGGATACCCTGGAGAGAAAGGAGGGAGAGAGATCAAGAGAACGGTAGAGTTGAGTGTCATCAGCATAAAGATGGTACTTGAGGCCGAAGGAGCTGATGAGTGCACCCAGAGAAGAGGTGTATAGTGAGAATAGTAAGGGTCCAAGAACAGAGCCCTGAGGGACCCCGACTGGAAGGGAGGAAGAGGGGGAGAGAGACTCAGAGGTGGAAACAGAGAAGGAACGGTCGGCAAGGTAAGAGGTGAACCAAGAGAGGAGAGACCAATGGACTGGAGGGTGTGAAGAATATATATATATATATATATATATATATATATATATATAAAATATATATAGAGAGAGAGAGAGAGAGAGAGAGTTAATTGCCACACCACTCCTGCATAGGGACAGGTGAAATCTCAAAGAGACTGCAGGTACAGGATACAGACAGGATTAAATTCCAACTCCTGCGTTCCTACAGTATACAGACACCATATAGGTATAATTAGATTGTTATTTTATTTACTGATTAATTAGTGCTTGGGAGGAGAATAAAATACTCTTTGTTTGTTGTGGGTGGGATGAACGAGGTCAGTTACTTGGTCAGTGACTAGACAAAAGATGTATGTCTAGAAAGAAACAGGGTAGCAGGGATTTTGAATGACTACGGGTTTCATTATATTCTAAACAAATTGCTGTCCTTACTATTATGACAATAAAACAGGGTAATTGATTCTGCTATCCTGGAGTGAAGTGTTGCATAAAATACCAATCTCATCACAGTATATATAATTTGCAGGGTTTTATCCCTTTTCCACTTGTGCCCACAAGGTCTGTTCCTAACCCATTTATTTCTTTCTGATCCTTCCACTGTCACTGTTTTTATGCTTGCCGATCCTCCCTAAGAGAAGCAATGTAGACAGCTCCTGGCTTTCTAATTGGTTAATATGTTGTGCAGGGCAGCCTATGCTGTAGTCTCTAGCAGTCAAAATGAATCTACTTCACAAGCCACTTCAACCAGTTATACCCCATTCATACTGCACCAAAAACCCGGGTTTTTGCAGAGGCACGCTGAAAAACCCGGGTCTTGGTGCAGTATGAATAGTCCAACCACAAAATCTCGGGTCTAAAATCCCGGGACTTAGACCCGGGATTTTGCGAGGGGTAATTCCTGTGTTGGACCCCACTAGCCTGCAGTATGAATGGTGCAACCCGTGTAATTCCCGGGTCTCACCATTCATACTGTAAAAAAAAAAAATTGTTAAGTAAAAAAAAAAGATTTTAATTAATAAAAAATACATAAGAAATGTTTACTTAACTTATTTTCTGCCAGCAGTGTCTCCGGTGCGTTGCAGGCTGTCGGGGGGACCTCTGGGTACTAAAATGACGTCATTTCTAATGGACTAGAAATGACGTCATTTTAGTACCCAGAGGTCCCCCTGACAGCCGGCAACGCACCGGAGACACCGCTGGCAGAAAATAAGTTAAGTAAACTTTTCTTATGTATTTTTTTTAATTAAAATCTTTTTTAACACTTTTTTTTTCTAAAACCCGGGTCGGGCAGGTGCAGTATGAACCCGCCCGACTCGGGAATCTTGTTATCTTTATAGCCCTGTGCCCCGGCAATATCCCGGGTTAACAACCTGGGATATTGCCGGGGCGGCAGTATGAAAGTGGTATTAGCCTGCTGGGGGGCTCTACACTGGCTTTTAATGACAACACAATGACAACAGGAGAATGACCTGACAGCATTGAGCAGGGTGAGCTGCACAGACTAAAAATCCCAACATTTCCAGACAGTCTCTGATTAGCAGAGTGCAATAGAATTTGTAATTTAACAGCAGTTTGAAAGACACATATTGCCTATCTGTATTTTATACATTCTAGCTAGCTGAAGTGAAGTCAGCATTGTATAACAATCATAATAAATTGAGTATGCACTGTGTATATAAGCCAACAGATTATGTGTGTGCCTATATAGTAAAGACGTCAGAAAGGGTTCTGCAATTTATACTAGCCATCACAATAGGGATTGTCATCACATTGTCACAATAACGGGGTGTATTTTTTATAATTACTATCTTAAAGGGAGTCCGTTTTGTATATTTGCTACTATAATTGGAGTCCTTATTGTATTTTAGCCATTAGAATTGGTTTAATTGTATACTAGACACTTGAATGAGAAGGGTTTTTTAATGTGTGCCAGACACCAGAACTGAAGACTGCATAGTATACCTGCCACCATAATATGACCTGCTGTGTATGGTTGCCACCAGAAAAGGTTATGTATTAGTTGCCAGAATGGGTTTGAATTTTTATTAGCCAATGGAATGGGCTATGATTCACATACTAGCTAACAAAATGATCCTGATTTCAATACTGACCACAGTGTACAATCTCACTACTCTTGTGCATGCCATTTCTAAATCTCATCATCTGTTTACAGTTATTTATGAATAGGCATGTACATTTTGGACCTCATTTAGAGTAGGATGCAAAGTCCGTCTAAGAAGTGTAGGAGTGGGAGTGTGCCGCAGCTTGGTAGGGTATTACGAGTGGCAAGCAACCCCAGTCGCGTCCCACTCGTAATACCTTTTTAAGCTGCGAGCAGCTTCTGCAGCTAACGCTTGCGCCACCTAATTCCTGCCGCACAGCTTTAGCCCTGTTTTGACGTGTATTGCATCTGTGCCTCACTGTGACTAGGATGTATTTACATGGTCCCGCCTTCACAATTCCGCGTTCCACCCTTTCTCTCGTAGTGAGTTGCAAGCTGTTGCAAGTGTTAATTGCGTTCAAGATGCAGGCGTATATAGTGCTTGCTGCACATGCGTGATAGTGGTTTTTTTTCGATGCACCTAGAACAGACTTTGCGTCCAACTCTAAATGAGGTCATTTATGTACAATTTTTTATTCAATTTTGACCACCTCCTATGTCACAATATGATTTTCATACACTTGAAAGGAAAAATTGCTGCAGTTCTTGCCAGTGATAATAAAAGGACCATTGTCATGCCTGGGCATAAGACCTCTTAAGTGTGGAATTATTTTTACACAAATCCTGGCAAGAGTTGTCTATCCATTTGTAGCGTTTTTAAAGCCACACTCAGTAGAGGTAGGGACCTTAACCATTGGGATCCTCATCTTTGTTTCTTAATTTTTAGCGAGTTCTTGGAAAACTGTTGGGAAAATCAGAAACTTAGGTTAAAAAAAAAATAACAACAAGCATTCCAGCATAATCTACCTCCCTTCTCTCATCTACATCCCAGCACCTGCAATCTCCCCCCCCTCCCAACACCTTCATAATCAATATCTCCTGAACCAACAATTGGCAGTTAAACAATCCTTTGCAAGAGGAAGCAAGTATGAAACCTGTCACCCAGTCGCAAAGCGGATCACAGACGCCCTGGGTACTATGCTAGTGTTAGATCTGCGTCCAATGTCCACTATTAATACAGTTGGTTTAAGACATTTAATTGAGGTGTTCTGTCCCTGTTAGCAAATGTCATCACTATACCATTTTACTAGAAAAGCTAATTCTCTCCTGTACCGGAAAATGGCATTCTACCCACTGTACACTTAACCACAGATATGTGGACAAGCGGAACTGGGCAAACTAAAGATTATATGACTGTGAAAGCCCACTAGGTTGGTCATTCGCCTTCCCCAGCATGGACAGCAGCAGCATGTACCCAGGTAAGTCACAGTTTTGAGAAGTAGGCTACTCTGTGTATCAGCGGCTTCAGTAAGAGGCATACAGCTGACAATCTGTTCCAAAAACTAAGGGATGTCATTGAAATATGGCTAACCCTGCTTGGACTCTCCTGAGGATATGTCATTTCTGATTACGACCCCAATATTGGTCAAGCATTACAGCGGGGTTGAATTCCATCACATTTCCTGTTTTGCACACACTATCAACTTGGTGTTACAGAACTTTTTAAAAATGACATGCAGGAGATGCTGTTTGTGTCCAGAAAAATTTAGGGTCAATTTCTAGTTTCTGCAACAGCATGTAGGAGAATGCAGCAGCTGCAAGAAGACTAGAATTTGAGGGGAATATACTTTAGTCCAGCAAAGTAGTTACATGTGAAGAATGTGCAGACACAGTTAGCTTGAGTCAAGTGATTGCCTTAATAATACATTTTGAAAAAGTGCTGCACAAAATTATAGTGTAAAATAAAACAAAGTAAATGTGCTAACTATATTTTAATTGTAGATTAAATACTTAATTTTCATCGCATGGATCCAAGACTTATCAACATCTTGTTTGGACGTCTTCTCCTTCAGTTTCTCTGGCAACTGCTTGTTGTAAAAAAAATTGCTTTCCTAAGACACCCAGTGGTGATGCAGATGAGTCCGCACAACATTTTGATATTTGCTCTGCTGTAAAAGAATTGCCCAAAAATCGTGACAGCTCTGCCCTAAAATCAACTAGTAATTCCATTTGGAAGGCCATTATCGGCAATTACATCATACTACACAGACGTCTATGATGGTGGGATGAATTAGTATTGTTTGAGGAAGATTATCACTAAACCCTGCCACCTCTCCTGTTTCGGAGTGAGCTATGGTACAATAAAATGTAACTGCAGATTTAGACCAAGACTGTCAGCCCTATTATTTCTATTTCAGCAATTGCAATTAGCAATGGAGCAATGGAGCTCTTCTCTTTGGGTGTTACCTATATAACGCAGCACAATTTGCCTGCAAATACTACAGACAAGCCTGCTTGTCTTCCTCTTCATCAATGACTCTTAGCAATTGAGCACTCATCTTTGGGTCTATATTTCACCCAAACATTATTAGTGCAAATTAGGAAAAATACAGTTTAATCCCTGATAGGCCCTCCACCATGCTTTGCATGTTAATAGGATTGGTTGGAGTTATGGTCAAGGTCACACATTTTTTTGGCAAATCCTTCAAACCAGCCCAGATTTAAAACTGTTGTGGTCTTCCACCTGCGTCATCCCTGCTTGTGTTTGGAAAGTGCAAATTGGTGCCAGAACCTCATGTGCCAGAACTGCTGCCACTGGTGCCACACTGCTGCCTCTGGTGCAGGACTTACTGCATCATCAACCGCATCATCATCAGCGCCCTTGTCGGATACCCAAATTTCCCCCACATCCTCTTCTAAAGACAAAGTGTCATCATCACTTGGTGTATCACCGGCTACACTCGGGCTGTTCAGGCACACATCAGCAGAACTGCTGAAAGGGCCCCTCTTTATGGGTACACTAACAGAATGCTCATGATTAGACACCCCACTGTTGGATGGACTCTCCACAGGGATTGGTGTCATTTCTGATTCTGAGCAAACATTATCCTCTAATGCCTTACTGTTATCTTGCAGCTCGGCTTTGACGTGTAACAGTAGTTGTGCACCACTTGTAGGCTCGGTAACATTTTTGGATCTGCCACTAATAGAGAAAGGCTAAGGCCTCATTCTCTCGTTGCCACTGTGTGTGTAAAATGGCATGTTGGCAATTTTTTTTTTATCGGCACTTAACTATTCCTCAGCTACACTTTTTCGCTTCAACACGGTAAATGTTTTTTTGGTGTGTGTTTTTTTGACTGATTTCAAAAGACTGTGTAGTTTGACATCGCCTTTCCAAGATGACGTACTGGGAACACTACCATCAGGACTGGTGACAGAACCTGGTTGTTGATTCTGCTCATATGTGGACTGCTTTGAATCCATTATGAGCCCAAAGCACTTGTAGTGCTACAAATTGTTTTAGATACTGCTGAAAAATGGTACTTTTGACAGCCAGAAATATTAATGCAAAAAAATGGGGAAACCCCAAAAGCACTTGGGAGTGCTAAATATTATTTTTTTAGACTGCTGAAAAATAGTACTTTTGACAGCCAGAAATATTAATGCAAAAGAATGGGGGACACCCCAAAAGCACTTGGGAGTGCTAAATATTATTTTTTGAGACTGCTGACAAACAGGACTTTTGACAGCCAGAAGTATTAATGCAAAAGAATGGGGGAACCCCAAAAGCACTTGGGAGTGCTATATATTATTTTTTGAGACTGCTGAGAAACAGGACTTTTGACAGCCAGAAATATTAATGCAAAAGAATGGGGGAACCCCAAAAGCACTTGGGAGTGCTAAATATTATTTTTTGAGACTGCTGACAAACAGGACTTTTGACAGCCAGAAATATTAATGCAAAAGAATGGGTGACACCCCAAAAGCACTTGGGAGTGCTAAATATTATTTTTTGAGACTGCTGACAAACAGGACTTTTGACAGCCAGAAATATTAATGCAAAAGAATGGGGGACACCCCAAAAGCACTTGGGAGTGCTAAATATTATTTTTTTTAGACTGCTGAAAAATAGTACTTTTGACAGCCAGAAATATTAATGCAAAAGAATGGGGGACACCCCAAAAGCACTTGGGAGTGCTAAATATTATTTTTTGAGACTGCTGACAAACAGGACTTTTGATAGCCAGAAATATTAATGCAAAAGAATGGGGGACACCCCAAAGCAATTGGAGTGGCAAATATTGAAAAAAAAGACTCCTCTATCCTCCTCTCTTCTCTATCAATTGTTATCAGAATTGTTATCAGAACTGGATGAAGAATAAGGTATATTCTCTGTCCCTGCTCTAATCAGCTGGTGACTACACCCTGCTCTGTCCCTCTGTCAAATGGTGATGGATTTCTGTGGAGGCGTGTATTTATGGATTTCAATTATCGCGAGAACCGAGCCCCGAGATCCGACGACGTCACAATGACGTTCGGCCTCGATTTGGATTCCGAGCGGGCGGGAGAGTACCGAGCCTGCTCGGCTCGGTACTCGGATAGGCAAAGTTCGGGTGGGTTCGGTTCTCGGGGAACCGAGCCTGCCCATCTCTAATTTTTACAGCTTTGAAGTGCTTAATTTTGGATATTGACTAGTGTCTAAATAACAACATTCAGGAAAACAGGTGGATAAGTAATTAAAACTTATCTAAGAACTAGTTATGCCAAGTATAACATCCCTACATATATTAAGGATCAACATAATGTATTAGAATTACCCCAATAGTGTCTAGTGTAGGTTATATTGAAAATAACATATATTTTATCTAATCAGTAAGCAGAATAGTTAAAACAGCATTACATATACCAAATGGCATAGCCATGGATATAGATGAGTAAGACTATTGCCTTGGAGATATCCAATTAGTTTAAGGAATAAAAGAGGTGACATTATCTCATAGATTTTATCAATAGATTATTACTTCCTACTGACACTACAGTTTTGAAAGATTTACAAACATTGTTATTACTGTTTTAGCAGTTCCTCCTTCCCCAAAAATTCGGAAAATATATAGAAGCAGCACACTTACGTGTATACCTATATACTGTACCTTGAAAAATTAAATTTTGGACCAGACTTTAATGGTTGAACAATTGGAATAAGATTTATATTGTATAGAAAAATCTGTTTGCTCATTGTTATATGTGTAGTACTACACCTTCTTGTGCAGGTGTAACTTATTGGCTCAGGACATAATTTACTGAGGTCTGGTATAACAATAAAATGTACTTGTAATACAAAAAATAGTCATACAAATAATCACAAGCAACACAGGTAATGCATATACATTTTGTTATTACTAATAAAGATAAATAAAACAGGTACTATATTGGAAAAATCCAGACTTCTTAAGCAAATCATTGAACGTTTTTGTCTTTGTGATTTAGTTAAGTAAATCCAATAGCTTTTACGTATTGGCAAAACATCCTTGTTTCATATTGCCATTACATGCTCTTTCCGCAGATGAGCAGCGAGGACCGTGGCATGTGGACCCGGAGGGTCCCTTTATTGACAGTCTGTAGCACATATGGGTAAGTTATTCTATATTCTCTTTACCCGGGGCCGGCCTTTGAAAATGCAGAGCACTGCGTTATATTCAGTGCAAGACCCTGTTAAAGTTTAATTTACAAAGTTGCTTCTTCCCCTTAGTAGAGCCCCAAAAACTACACCCATAGGCAGCTTTTCCAGGGGTTCTCCATATTGGTGAAACCTGTTCCACCTGTGACTTTCTAGACCAAGAGGAAGCTGCAAGCTCTCCAACTGCACCTTGATATTGGTCGGCACAATTACACCCCCCCCATGGCTAGTACAGCAACACTGAATCCCTGGAAACAGTGTTTCAATGTATAATTCCAAGGGCTCTATTATGGGGAAGGAGCAGCTTGGTTTTACCTATTAAAAAGGCCTGGACTGACTATTCACATGTCTACGATATAATTTCGCTTTTACTAATCACCCAATAATGTTCACCCAGGGCCTGATTCATCAAGAAACGCAAATGCCCATATGTGCCATATTTTGCTTTAAAATGCTCTGCGCAATGTCCAGAAACTAACTATATGCCAGATGATGCAAGTGTATCCAATTAATCTTCAAGCGCATAGGTCTCTTACTGCAGCCTATGATTTCAGTAGCAGAACGGGGCAGGGCATGGGCGTATGCACATAGTCGGTGTACAGTAAAGGCATGTCAAGCTCGAACACACCTGTGGTCATATTTCTGACTTTGAATATGTCGACACTTATACTGTCCACACCAAAATGCTGACAATGTAAATATTGACATATTCATTCTGTTGACATGTTTAAAATGCAGACATTGGGACTGTCAACAGTAGTAATATCGAAAGTCACAATGTTGACATTAAACATACAAAACCCACGGACCCGTTGGCTATACAGCCGCCGGCACAAAACAGTTACAAAAAACAAATGCAAACATTAATAAAGCCTAAAACTATCCCCTCCCCAAACATATGCTGGCAGCCGGCGGACCTGGTGGCAATACAGCCGCTGCCAGAACACAAAGGATTAGACATTTAAAAAAAAACAAAAAACGAGTGTGCTCCCCTAATCAGATTAACACTAGTACAACCAGTATAGTGCTGGTACTAGCAAAGTCAAGGGGGAAAAAAACATGTGGTGTCCCCAATTTTGCTAGAACCAGCACTAGGTTGTTCCAGCCAGCAGAAATAGGGAAATTGCAGCGTAGGATCCCCCTGCCATAATGACAACCAGCCCCAGGCTGGGCAGCACAGGGCTGGATTGCCCCCCGCCCTAGGGGTACTGAAAGCACTAGGGCTCTTCGCACACCCCTGGGCGGTGGATGTGGGGTAATGAAATATATATTTTTGTTGGTGCACTACAGATCCAAGCAAGCCCAGCTGTCATTAACATGTTAGGCATGCTAGTGCTTTTAGTACTACAAACACAAACATACCCATGGCTGCCAGGACATGCTGGCACTTGGGAACCCACAAGTGCCAGCATGCCTGGTACCCAGGGCCAGCTGTGACCTGTAGTGCACCAACACAAAGTGTAAATAAACCCCACCCCTAGTTTTACAAATAAATGTATTTAAAAAGTAAAAAAAACAATTAATACTCACCAATCAGCTTGATAAACCTAAATAATCCATCTGAATATGCTTGGTAACATAAAAAACCCAATTCAGTCGATGCATATTAGCATGAACTCCCAGCGCATAAACAAAAAATGAAAGCTGCTAGGTCTAGAGCCTGAGACTTTCCACGACCCAGCTCTGACAGCATGGTATAGTCAGCGGGTTCGCCTGCTATAGCACTGATTTTACTAATGCTGGTTCTAGAAAAATCAGGAGGACCCCACGCTTTTGTCCCCCTGATTTTGCTAGTATCAGCTCTAGGCTGGCAGCACAAGGGTCAATCTGATAATCTGATTGGGGAGGGGGGGGGTTACACTCTTTTTTTAATTTTAGGTCTATTAAACAGTTTTACTCTATAAAGTTCTGTATTTTGTGTGTTTTTTGCCTTGTTTTCTTATAGGAAGAACACTGGGTACTTGCTCACTTACATCTGTGCATAATGGTCATCAAACTGAGTTTTACACTTATTTTTCATATAAATGTTTTGATCATATGATATATCACTGCTGCAAACCAATGTTTGTTAGCTAGCTATCCCGGGGGTTGTGTATCTTTTTACAACACTGATGATACTGACATAGTGAATACCGGACAAAAAAATTCAGATTTGAAGAATGCCTATAAAAACAAAATGCAGACTTACCATAAGAATGACAGTGTAGATCAGCGACATGCTTTCGCTATATAATAATTGCTGTCAATGTCGGTGGTTTTTATTGACGTCAGTTATCATAGCGACTCGGAGATTTCTGTATTTAAAACAGCAATGTCAACAGCCGTGTATAATGTAAAAGTATTTATTGGTTTTGTAATTTTAACCCATAGCCTTACCCTAACCCTAATACTAACCCTAACCTTAGCAGAAGCATGTCATTGATCTACAGTGTCATTATTATAGTAAGTCTGCATTTTGTTTTTATAGGCATTCTTCAAATAGGTATTTTTTGTCGGTATCATCAGTGTCATTATGATGACTATCACTGATCCCGAGAATAGGTATTGACTCCCTTGCACTCACATTTTCCTCTAAACATAAAGGGAAATTAACAAAAGTATTTGATCTACACAGGTCTTTCTCTGTTAATATACAGAACTTTTGCTTTGATTCTGAGTTATATACTGTATATCCTTTTAAATCAGAAAATCAAAAGAAATGGCATTGGCAAAATTATTGCCACCATAGACTAAATATTTGGTAGCACAGACAAAATAACTGCAATCAACCACTTCCAATAGCTTCCTTTCTACTGTCACTTTGGTCCACTCTTCTTGTGCAAACGGCTCCAGTTCTCCCATATTTGAAGGGTTCCTTCTCCCAGCTGCTGTTTTCAGATCTCTCCACAGGTTTTCTATGGGGTTTAGACCTATTTACTAAACTGCGGTTTGCAAAAAGTGGAGATGTTGGCTATAGCAACCAGTCAAATTCTAGCTGTCATTTTGTAGAATGCACTAAATAAATGGAAGCTAGAATCAGATTGGTTGTTATAGGCAACATCTCCATCAAACCTGCAGTTTAGCAACATTGTGCTCCAAAATTGCCTGGTAATTTCCAGATTTCATGATTCCATGCACAAGTTCAAGACACCCAATGCCACATGGTACTCAGCAACCCCAAAGCATCACAAAACCTCCTCCATGTTTGACTATATGGAAGGTGTCTTTTCATTTTGCTCTCTGTAAACATAGGGATGATGTGCTTTAACAAAAAGCTGTAGTTTGGTCTTATCTATCTATAGGACATTGTCATGGAAGGGATTTGACTTCAACATTATTAGAAAAAAATGCAAGTAGTCTCAAATCTTAATAAATGGGGATAAAGCTGGGACGAGAAGGACAAATATAGAGGCTATCACTATTTGTGAAGTTTTGCGGTGGCCATTATTGTGTGTGATAATGCATTTTTATAGGAGTATGTGACAGAAACTATGGCTGATGGTTGCATTATGCAGGAAATTGGGATGGGCAAATGATCTAACTTGTAACATTTTTTTTAAAAAAAAAATTTAATTTGTTATTTTTACGATTGTGGGAGACTGTTTAGAGTGAAATAGGGTCTGGTGGATCTCCCCTGCAGTCTGAGTCACGAATTACACTGTGGGCGATCATAAACTGGTTACACTGTCACATCTCTTATGAATTGTTAATTTACAGTATGTAAACAGAAGATATTATGTAGGAGTACTGTATATCAAGGACATATCTGTTAGGAACCCCTCCAGCCGGCACAACACAACCCGGAATCTACTCTGCCAATCAGGTGTTCACTGGAGCCCCTGATGGTGGGGACAGACTGGGCCGCAGACTGACAGAGGGTCGTGAAGTGTGTACCGGCTGGTGAGAACCCAGGCAAGCGGAGTGAGGTCCACGCAGAGGTCAAGGGCCGGCAGCGGACAACAGTACCAGTAAACAAGCCGAGGTCAGGGGTCACAAACGGATAGCAGAAACGGTAAACAGGCCAGAGATCAGGGTCACAGGAAACACAAGCGAAGTCCAATTCAAAGCCAAGAGTCATACACGGGAAATCAGTAGAGGTTCAGAAGACAGGAACGGGAACAAGCAGGTCAGCAGACTGGAGAGCAAAAGCTATTACCGGCAATGAGGTAGTGGACCTCATTGCCTTAAATATCAGTACCAGCCAATCAGAGCCTGGCAGTGGGATCACATGGACAGAGGTCCTGATACAAATTAGTTACTTAATTAGCCCACAGGCTTACCTATTCCTGCGTCCGGCTGTCCCCAGCCACCGGGACACGGCGCTGCTGTAGTTAGCGTCCGGCCGTTGCCTAGGCAATGGTCGGGTAAATCCCGGAAGTGACGTCCCGGTCGTCATAGCGACGGCTGCAGACAGGAGGTGAGAGTCGCAGCGGTGCCCGCGGCTGCCGCGACTGCTAACAATATCTATCATTTAATGGGAAGTGATGTGCTCTGGATGTCACATATAGTTTTTTTCCATCCAAAGCAGAATTTATAAATAGTCAGCAGAAACTGTAAGAGAAGTTCACCCTTGATATCTACCTAATAATAGTCATAATAAGCACATATCACTATTATATACAACCGTTACCACTTCTATTGCATACATTAATAATATCGACTAACACTAGCATTATAGGGCAAGATGCCATTTCAGTGAGGTTCATTAGTGTGCTCTAGCCTTCTGAGGTCAGAGATAGAGATGTCTGTGTGATGTGCACAAAGATGTATATTGATGAAAAATACCCATAATATTATTTCCTAAATTCCGTGGAGAACACCCACACAGATAAATCATGTTCACTATGAATGCCAGGTGTGTGAGTTTATCATACCATGGCAGCAACAGCAAAGTAATCTAAGTTCTCAGTAGTGGCCAGATAAAATACAGATGCTAAATCTTTCTTGAAAAATCACTAAGCAAGAGATATCGTGCATGAAATACTATGTACCATATTTCAAATCTAGGAGTCGATGAATCCTAGAAACCTTAGATATTTTAAGTAAAATTTACTGGCTTTTCATCTACCATCAGCACATGTGCACTTTGCTAATGTGCAGTATTTCTACACCGATCCTAACTCTTCTACAACCACCTTCGGTGTTATCTTGTTAAACTGTGATACCGTTATTAGCAATGGAAAAACAATAAACCCTTTTTTTTTTTTTCTTTCATAAAATGCAATGTCAGTTCTACAATGCAGATACAATCTCTGTTGATTTAACTACAGTGCCCAGTGATAATATTCATATGTGAGCCTCTGAAGTCCTAAGTAGGCTATGCACTGACTCCTACATTATCTGGGAGGGGGTGCTAAGGCATACCACCCTATACCACTATACCACCCTATATCAGGTTCAGAAAATATATTTAGACCAAGGGATAACTTTATCAAGCTGAGAGTTTCCGGTGAGTTTGAAAAGTGGAGATGTTGCCTAGAGCAACCAATCAGATTCTAGCTATCATTTTGCAGAATGTACTAAATACATGATAACTAGAATCTGATTGGTTGCTATAGGCAACATCTCCACTTTTTAAACACACCGGAAACTCGCAGCTTGATACATTTACCCCATGACTGCTCTACCCCAACTCTTCCCCCAAAGCATCACAAGGTTGGAAGGAACATATCGTCCTCGTTAGTTTGGAGATAATTGTAGTGGTAAATAGAGTCAAGAAGGGAAAAAGGTTATGGCTATTAATAACATTAAACATTTAATTGCAATATTCACAATACAAATGGAATGGAATCATCAATGAAAAGTAATAAATGTATGATATGCAACACTATAAGAAACATAGTTCATACCCAGAAATAATTTATGTTGTGCTTCTAGTTATTAGTTTATTTAAAATCAAATATTATCATTATCCTTTATACAGCACCAACATATTACACAGCACTTTGCAGAGAATGTCTAATCATTTAGATCACTTTTCTGCCACCACTTTTCTGTTTTTTCTACCACTACTGTGTGGCAATGTCTAGATGTCCTGTGAACTGCCATGTGTTTGCGCTCGCTGCAGTCTTTGTCCAAAAGTGTATGAAAATAATATTGTGACCTGTGAGGTGGTCAAAATTGACTGGAAATTTGTGTTATTGAGGTCAATAATAATGTAGGGGAAAAAAAGAGCAAAATTAAAAATTATGTGATTTTAGCATATTTTAGCAATTTTTTAAAAAAATACAGATCCAAAACCAAAACCAAAACACGGGGGTCAGTGAGCATCTCTAATAATGAGCATCATATGAACATCCTGATCAAGTCTGCCATAAAAATAGGTCTCAGTGCAAATGCTCACTCAGGGCCTGATGCTGAGTTAGGAGCAAAAGAAAAAAAAGGAGTAAATTTGGTCCTGGAAAAAACATGTTACAATGTAAGGGGTGAAAATTAGTTTATTTTTGCATGTAATGAAATTACTGGCTGTTTTTCATGTTGCACACAAATACTTGATAGCATTATTTTTACACTGAAAGGCCCTCAGTGCTTGGTACAGCTGTTGTTCATATTTCAGTAGTATTCCTGATCTGGAGCAGGATGCTGAGCTCCTGTAGTCAGAGCTTACCTAAGCTCTGTGGGCGCCTTGCTGCTGCCCCCCTTTGGAGGCAGCACCAGCCTTTGGACACTGCACCCCATCCCCCTGCTTCTTACGTTACAAGGCAGGAGATGGGTGACAGCATCTCCTGTTCTTCAGACTGGGAGTGTAGTGCTGGGCTTGACATCATAGCCCAGTGCCAGCGTATCACAAACATGAAGGATCAGCAGCCAGCAGCTTCACAGTTAAAAAGTTGTTATCTATTGTTCCTGCATGTCAGCGCTCAGTGTGGAGGTGCTGTGACGCTATTGAAAAAACGAATGAGTGACATTATATCACACATTTAGTATTTTATGCACCCCCTAACCATTGACGCACAGGGCAACCACCTAGATTCCCATAATGGTAGCGTGGCTCTGCCTTTCTTCTGTACATAATGTGGAAGACAATATTGTTTTATATTTATTCTTACACTAATTTAAAGTTTATTTTTTATATAGTTAAGGGCAATTGAAATATTAAAGGCCTCATGTGGAACGCAGATGAAAATTGCTTCCAAAAACAAAGACAAATTTAAATTATTAGTATATTGAGCCAGATGCATCTAAGCTGATCGTCAGCATTATCAGTTCATTCACGAGCAATCGAGTGCCCGCATGTTTCCCGTCCCCTGACAGGCTCACATGTGAGTCTCAGTCTTCATAAGTCCCATTTGCTCCAACACACCCACTCCTTCGCCACTCCGTAAACTGCCACAAGCAGCGATAATTGAAAGTCTACATATGGCTGCAATGTAACTAGTCGGCATGTGCAGAAGCAGAGCTGGATTAAGGCTTCGGGGGGCCCGGGGCACTTAAGACAGGGGGGCCCCTAAGATCTTAAATTAAGGGCATAGTGACACATCCTGCATTACATCACGTACAGCCCACAGTATGACACTTACAGCTCTCCCAGAGGGCTCGCTTAGGTTGTCTGCATAAGAAAAATCATTGATGATATCACACATTAAAAATACCATTGATAATGTACACTAAAACTAGCAATGATACCGCACGCTAAAACTAGCAATGATACCGCACTTTAAAAATAAAATTTATAATGCAGATTAAAACTAGCAGTTATACCGCAAATTAAAATACCATTGATAATGCATCACTGGGCATGGCCAGGCCACCCTCCTACAGACAAAAAAACTGCATTGTTGTGTACGCCATTGAACGGTCACCAAAAATTGGGATTGTCCCACTAGAATCACAACATTTCACAGACTTTGCTGCTCTCTCCTACCTGTTCTTCTCACTTTCACCACCTGTGCTGCAGGCTTCTTTAGTTGCGGCTTGTCTGGATCCTGGAATGTTAGGGGCCCTATTTGGAGAAAAAAAATGGGTACATTTAGAAAATTACAGCCACCCATGATTAATAATTAGGCCTTCCTCCAGCCCCAGGATTAAAATAATAGTATTCACATTTAATAAATAAACCTATTTCCCTCCCTACAAACAGCCCCAGCAATAAATTAATAGTATTTACATTTCAGAAAACATACCTATTTCCCGCAACCGTCACTGCCATTAAATAATTCATAGGCACATTTAATAAAGGGACCTCATTCTCCCCAAACCACCCCATCTTAAATTAATTGTTCCCACTATTGTGTCTCTCCCCCCCCCTTTTTCCTCATGCTGTGTCTCTCACCCTTTTTTCTTATAGTGTGCCTTTCTCCCCCCTTTTTTCTCATGCTGTGCCTCTCCCCCTTTTTCCTTACTGTGCCTCTCTTCTCCCCCTTTTCCCCCCATAGTGTGCCTCTCTTCTCCCCCTTTTTCCCCCATAGTGTGCCTCTCCTCTCCCCCTTTTTCCTCCATACTGTGCCTTTTCTCCCCCTTTTTCCTCCATACTGTGCCTATTCTCCCCCTTTTTCATCCATACTGTGCCTATTCTCCCCCTTTTTCATCCATACTGTGCCTCTCTTCTTTCCTTTTACCTCCATACTGTGCCTCTCTTCTTTCATTTTACCTCCATACTGTGCCTCTCTTCTTTCCTATTTCCTCCATACTGTGCCTCTCTTCTCCCCCTTTTACCTCCATACTGTGCCTCTCTTCTTTCCTATTTCCTCCATACTGTGCCTCTCTTCTTTCCTATTTCCTCCATACTGTGCCTCTCTTCTTTCCTTTTACCTCCATACTGTGCCTCTCTTCTTTCCTTTTACCTCCATACTGTGCCTCTCTTGTTTCCTTTTACCTCCATACTGTGCCTCTCTTCTTTCCTATTTCCTCCATACTGTGCCTCTCTTCTTTCCTATTTCCTCCATACTGTGCCTCTCTTCTTTCCTTTTACCTCCATACTGTGCCTCTTACTTACCTTTCTGTTAGCTTCTTTCTTCTCCTCTCTTCTGTCTTCTTTTTTCTTTCCTGGTCCTCTCCGCGCTGCTGCTCACTGAAGGACAGGCGTGACTTGATGACGTCACGCCTGTCATTAAGTATCAACAGTGCAGAGAGGAGGGAGGAGGAGGGACGCCAGCGGCGTGGTGAGGTGAGTAGTGTATCTTTTTTTTTTTTTTTGTACTACCTGGCTCCCCCCACCAACGAAGGGAGCCCCGAACCCCCCCCTTCCGCCGCCGCCGCTAAAAAGAAAAGTGTAAAAAAAAAAAAAAAATCAGTAGAAGTTATGCGCGCGGCGGCGGGGGGGCCCTCGGAGAGAGGGGGGCCCGGGGCACGTGCCCCCTGTGCCCCCCCTCCCTTAATCCGGCTATGTGCAGAAGTACAAAAAGGTGTATAAAACACTGAAAACGCTACTTGCATCTATCTCTACAAGAGCCCCCAAAGTGGTTACATTTGTATTGTACAAGATGCATATGTATTCATATTTAAGGTTATATTGTATTTCAAAGGTTACAATGCAGGTTCTCACAATTTTTTTTGTCTTATTAAACATAAGTTCCTGTTATTAGTATACAGAGCTTTTTAGGAGAGTATGGAATTAATACAAGTAGTTTGCTTGAATTCCTGATGAATCAAAATATAAAAATAAGTACATAAAATAACAACAATAAAACATAGCATGTTAGAATATTAAAACAGTGCATTACAACAAAAAAAAATAGCTACTGTGCTAAGAGTAGGAGTTGCCTGTCAGTTGAGTAGTATGAACATGCTCTCATCCTTCACTGATCTCTCTTGCTGCTGAGCACAGCCGACAGCCTCGCATCCCTGCTGGTAGGATCTAACAGCTATTTGTTTTTTTTAAAAAAAATACTTTTTTGCTTCTAATTATATAAGGTGAAAGGTGAATTAAAACTAAATGTCTGGCAAGTCTTTGCAAGGAACAGATTTCTCAGCAGCTTGCAGCGATAGGAAAGAATTTTATGTAAATGGTTTGTCTTCAGTTGAGTTTGCTGATTGCCTGGTAATACTGAGCACAGGGCTAGGATACAGCACCACTCTGGCAAGGACTAAGGAATGACATGTAAACAAACGTCATGGCAAGAGACCACTCTGTGTTACACATTGTAATGAAGCATGACAAATAGGAAATGTGTACTAGGAAGAGAAGTGATTCCTCGGGGAGATACTGAAGGAACTGAAAAGAAAGCTCTTCTCTAAACTCCAGCAGAGAAGCAAAGTCCTTACCAGGGAGAACTACTCATTGCTGAGCAGCATGGCACGTTTTCTGATTGAAGCATTCCTCTTCTTTGGACTTCATGTATTCAGGTGTTTGACAATAGACACAAGACAACCAAGACTTCGATTATCATTTAAAGGTAAGTCACAATTGTGGATCAGTTTCTTTAACCACTTTGCTGTCAGAGATTTTAGTTTTGCATCGCAACATGTTTTTTTACAACAGTAAATGGATTTACCTGCATTGAGCAATTATTGTAATTAAGAAGACTATATTAAGAATAACTGTGCCGGTCTATTTTATTGATACTGCAGCATTCCCAGCACTAGACCAACAGGATACCAGAGGAGTTACAATGCATTTAACTGAAATCAAACATTGGGTTAATTTTTTTAAAATATAAAATACGTGTTGGTATGTACTGTGTAATTACTGTGCTGTACATGTGAATTAAAGGAGATGTACTGCTGTAATTACAGAATACTTGCAATGCTTCATGGTGCTTTCAAGGTCAGCTGTTTGATGTTTTGCAGGCAAGGATAACAGGATTACAAGCAGCAACAGAAAAAAAAAAAACATTCGGCATCTTTTATGTTATGAGACAGGTATAGCAAAACACCTGGTCAAAACAAAGCCTATAAAAATTCAGCTGCCGGGTGTATCTTCATAACTTCACTGACTTGTTATCTCATGGCTTGTTAAACGTTTTGTAACCCCTTAATAACTAAGGTGCTTTGCTCTTATGCAATCCGAGTAGTGAAGCATTTATGCTTGTTGGTATTTCTTTTTATCCTGTATTACATAAGTACAAGTAAAACAAAGTCTAAAAAAAAAAGTATATTTTCAAATAGTATCAATGATTATTTTCTTGAACTTTGTGCAGCCTCTAGAAATATCATCTAAAATGGGGAAATGTATTTACCTAGTTGTCCAGTATATGTAGGCACCAAATATGTATAGTCTATTAAAGTTTAAGTTTATTTCACTGTAAATATATTATTTATTTAAACTAGGTCAAAATTGATCTTTAAGAATGCATTAAATGGTTTTGAATCTTCACACCTGTGTTTTGTTTTAACCATATTGTCCTTACAACTTTAGTTATAAACAAGGGGATCTATTTTTTATGTTACCAGTAAGAGAGCTAATATTGGCCTGAGCAAACTCAGGAGACCCTATTCATGCAGGCGGACCACAGTGACGTTACCCCTGCAAATATATATATATATATATATATATATATATATATATATATATATATATATATATATGTATATATACATATATATATATATATGTATATATATATATATATATATATATATATATATACATATATATATATATATATATATATATATATATATATATATAACTGCAGCTGCATGTGCTGCTAAGCATTCTACAGAATACTGTGCAGCTACGTTCATGGGTAAGGAAACTACAAGTACTACTTCCTGCACATCTCTCTGGAACATCAAGATGTCAATGAAAGCCAAGTTCTAGTTACTGCCACTATAGAGAACATTGTCCAGTTTCCCACCACCCACTCATTAATGATTTAAAGAGAAGTTAAGGGCTTATCCATCCTGGCTTTTAATAGTAACTACAAAATCACAGCAAAACAGAATAAGGAACTAAAATGTCATATAATAATACAAAACTTAGGGGCACCTTACTGACATGGTGTAAAAGTGCTGTATCCTATGTCAACCAATCAGACATTTTTTAACACTCTATCGAATCTATATTTACTAAACTGATCTAATACTCTATAATGGGATGATTAAAGTCCATTGTAAATTGATAGCGGGTTACCACATATTTGCACTTTGTGTTATGGTAGTTAATCACAATTTATTTTTTTCATTTAAAATATATAAATACTTATGTGTTATGGCCAGGTCCTCCCATATGACCAAGCGCAAAATACTGCTTTCTTCCAGACTTATTTTCCCATTGCAGTTACATGGGCTGAGTTAATTAATTGACACCTAGCAACACCCTTCTCACCATCAGCCCTAGTAACTGCAATAAGAAAATATGTGTAACATTTGGGTGCAGAACATTTTGTACAGGGTGGAAAAGGTCATGTTGGAGAGTTTGTATATTGTTGCTGCAGCATTGAACATGTAAATGAGCTCTTGCAATCAGATATTTTAGCAACACATTGTAATTAGATTGTTTATGACAATATCATATGTGTGACCGTAATTGTGACTGTGGTGGGTAATTACAGGGATCCATTCCGCACAAGTGGATACATTTCTTATTTAATGTTGGATATTGACATGTGAGATTCCAACCAGTGTATTAGGACTCTATATTTACTATTCATAAGAGCCACTGAACCAAATGACAGTTGAAAAATATTTTGCATATTTCATTTTATTATAATTATAGGTTCTGGTTTAATATCTCATGAACTTCCAATTTTAGAATGTATCATTTTTTTTGCGGTAGAACTGTGTCAATTTCAGTTTTGGTTGGTTCTGAAGAAAAGTAAGCTTGTAATTCTCAAAACTGCAAAAATAAATATTTGTGTTCACTTCCAGACTATGTTGTGCCTCTTCAGGAATGTTAAATAAACATTCATTCATTCATAAATATTAGGAGACCCCCTGCCACACTGCAACATTTATCAGGATGCAGCTGGGGGGGGCAATCACATGATGCTCCCATCCAATCCTGGGATGATTTCTTTCAGCCAGGTACACATCACTTATTTCCTACCTGTTATTGAGAAAGAACTATTATGTTGGACTGCTTATACATTTCAGCTTGCAATCATGACAAATGCAATAACTGTCTTCTAATTCATATATTCATTACACAGCTCTGCATTTTGATAAATGGAAGGGCAACCAAGAAATCAGTATGGGAAAAAGAAAAATTAATACTTAATAATTTAATATACTTTACATCATCATTTCATATCTTTATTTTCCTTTTTCTTTTAAGGCTTTTCATGGATTGCACCTAAATTCTTGTGACACCTTCAGTTTATCATTGTGACACAGAAATATACCCCAACACACTGGCTGGGAATTACTGATGTACATTGGGCAGCACGGTGGCGTAGTGGTTAGCACTTCTGCCTCACAGCACTAGAGTCATGAGTTCGATTCCCGACCATGGCCTTATCTGTGTGGAATTTGTTTGCATGGGTTTCCTCCGGGTGCTCCGGTTTCCTCCCACACTCCAAAAACATACTAGTAGGTTAATTGGCTGCTATCAAAATTGACCTTAGCCTCTCTCTCTGTCTGTCTGTGTATGTGTATGTTAGGAACATTTAGACTGTAAGCTCCAATGGGGCAGGGACTGATGTGAATGAGGTCTCTGTACAGCACTGCGGAATTAGTGGCGCTATATAAATAACTGATGATGATGATTGTTCACCCATGTACTGTGTGGCACTGTAGCTATTAGTAGGGTTGCCACCTTCTGCTCCTGTGAGAAGGAAGCACAATACAAAGAGTGCCAGAGATAGTGCTAATCACAACATATGTGTACTTCTACTGTGCATCTGTTCAGGTATTTTGGATTCTCTACCTCACCCCACTCTTTTTGTTTGTCACTTACTCTGTTTTGATTTGTTCTCAGTTCTGCAATGCAATTGTTTCACTTTAACATGGACATATCTATACACAGAGATGACAGCCATTTTAGTTCCTGGTGAATTCATGGGCTAAATGTTGAAATAGCCCACAAAATGGCTTCCTCAACTGTGCAGGTAATGAGTCTACTTCAATACAATTCATTGAAGACCATACAGGACTTCCTGGACTTGAATGTCCGGGGCAAAACTGAACAGATAATAAACATATCCATTAAAACTAATACAGAATAAATTATGAAATAGAAAATGGCAAAAATTGAAATATACATTAAGGGCCTCATTTAGAGTCAGACGCAAAGTCCGTTTTAGGCGCATCCGCCTGCATCTTGGACGCAGTTAACACTTGCAACAGCTTGCGGCTAATTACGAGAGAAAGGGTGTAACGTAGAATTGTGAAGGTGTGACCCCGTAAGTAAATCCTAGTCGCAGTGAGGCACAGATGCAACACACGTCAAAAAAGGGCTACAACTGTGCGGCAGGAATTAGGTGGTGCAAGTAGTTAGCTAGCTGCAGGAACTGCTCGCAGCTCGGTAGGGTATTACAAGTGGGATGCAACTAGGGTTGCTTGCCACTAGTAACACCCTACCAAGCTGCGGCACACTCCCATTCCTGCACGTCTTAGACGGACATTGCGTCCGACTCTAAATGAGGTCCTAAATGGTTAATGAAGTTCTCGCCCTTTTCATCTGGTCAGTGAATGTCTCACCTGAATATGTGTTTTTTTTTTTTGAAATCTTAAAATGTCTGTGAACTTAGTAAAACTTTCAAGATATCATCTGTAAATATTTTTAATGTACACACTTGTAATCTTGTATATTGAAATGCGAAAACTGGCATTGTAGCTGTTTTTTGTTGTTCAGAGAACAAAATGGAGCAATGTTATAACACAGCACAGAGAAACATGGCTGCCCTCGCCAGTCCCATTATTTTAATGACTTTGCAAATAACTTAAAGCAAGTAGGACATAAATGTATTATAAAAGTGATGGCTGAGAAAAATCCTCAACTTATTTATTAAAAATATTTGTGCTGAAATCATTCATGGGGATTGAGCAGTCTATGGATTAATTATTTCCCTCAGTGTATTCCTCTGAAGTGGAGTTTGCAGTTTTCTGGTGATTTGCTTCTGAAATTTCTGTGACAGAACTGTGTAGCCAAATTGGACATAGACCAGGCTGCTCAGCGCTTGGTGCGGACAGAGTGATCTTCCCGTCTAAGGGCAGCTTAGAATGTAGTTATTACCCTGTTTGTGAATGGAACACATTCCAGTAGGTGCAATAGAGATTTACAGAGTTGGCTATGGGGTCCAATTTCTTCTATGTATACCAAAGAGGTACCCTTTAATATAACATTACTTTATATAATAAACTCTCCAGGAAAAAATAGAATGTCCTGTTTACAATTTATATTACACTGTTATTCTAAAACAATTTTGTCTATGTATACAACATACATAAATAATCTTATATGTCATTTATAATTGTGGACTGCTGTAGCTGACTAAGATGAGTCACATTACTAATCTGTCAAATAAATGAAGTAAACTTGTTTGATCCTTGTAAATATATCAACTCTTATTTTCATTAGGTTTGTGCATCAGTACACATCATTGCTGTAATATTAGGTTTAATCTCTTTACTCCCTGGGGGGTTCCAATAATACAACATGAATCAAATCACTTCATTCTCATCGTCTAGCTGACAAAATCATACAGGCGTTACTTCAATTGTTTTATAATTATAGATGTATAAAATAGTGCTGGAAACAAAGTGCCTTAGAATTTCAATATAGATGGCAGTAAGCAAAACAACCAGATATATTTACTGAATAATCAAGTTTGGACGCAAATTGTGTAATTAAATGATTTATATTTTGGTATGTTCTAAAGAATAATGACTTGGTTATGATGGTCTAAAAAGCACTTAAGTCTGTTAAGATAAGATTAACATGGACACTATGGTTGCACCTGGTACAATCTGGTATTTGTATCTTCTAGAAGTGAATGAAATATTCAGACTGTTCCACATAATATTCACCTCATTCACTATCGGACTTGGATATTTACACGTTTTGCCGGTGGAATTTGATCTTAAGTGTTTCCAGTCCTACCTCAACCAGACCACACAGCAGAGTGAATTGACTATCATTGTCCCAGCTCCATTCCTAGTCTATAAGTTTCGCAAAATAGGAATTTACAAATACAGTGCGACTAGCTATTCTGCAGAATGGTGATGCAAAAACAGAACTTGAACATTGTGGACCTCATTTAAAGTCGGACGCAATGTGCGTCTAAGACATGCGGCCCAGCACGCCTTTAAATGTGCCCCAGAAGGGAGTTTTGGTTGTGGCAAGGGGGTAGCGCTGTTAATGGAAAAAAAAATCCTGCAAAAAAAAAAAAAGAAGAGAAAATACCTACCTTGCGGTCACGCGGTCGTGTCAGCTGGTACTCCGGCTCCCTCCCGTGTCTCCTCCTCTGTGTGGTGCTCGCAGTGAATGTCGGGCGTGATGTCATCACGCCCAACATCCATTGCGGAGCACAGCACAGAGGAGACACCCGCTCGAGAAGAACAATCAGCAGCGCAGAATTGGAGAATAGAAGAGAACAGGAGAACAAGCCGATTAAAAGGTAAGTTAAGGGGGATTTTTTTATTATTTCAAGGGACGCTGACAAGTGAATAAAAGTCACCTGGTCCTGGAGCATCATGGACCTTATCTCCCTGCTACATACTTCTACTTGTATTACTAATGGGGTATTATATATTATTCTCTTTGGCCCATTATAAGTTGTTATCCCTTAACTAACATAGTGGTGTAATTATCAAAACAGGTGACAATTTGGGGTCACAGTCGTGTATATGTCAGGTACCGCAGGCCTGGTCAGGGCACCCTGATATACAATGCCTGGCTTAAATGCACTTTATTGATATTGCAACAAAACAATACAAAAAGTGATTATAGTATAATAACGGGAGGATTTTTTGAACAGGGCGATTGAAAGGTATGTATAGGGGGATTTGAAAAAAAAAAAAGAGATATATAATCACTTTTTTTCATATATATATATATATATATATATATATATAAATATATATAATATATATATATAAATATATATAATATATATATTAACTATGGTTTTTTGGATGATCAGCTATCGTTATTGTTAGTGCATCTTATGTGCGGCCCAAACCAACTCGTCGTCTTCCAATGTGGCCCAGGGAAGCTAAAAGTTTGGACACCCCTGGTCTAAGACATGCAGGAGTGGGAGTGTACAGCAGCTTGGTAGGGTATTATGAGTGACAAGCAACCCCAGTTGCGTCCCACTCGTAATACCCTACCAAGCTGCGAACAGCTCCTGCAGCTAGCTAACTATTTGCGCCACCTAATTCCTGCCGCACATTTTTAGCCTTTTTTTGACATGTGTTGTGTCTGCGCCTTACTGCGTCTAGGATTTACTTACGGGGTCAAACCTTCACAATTCCGTGTTCCGCTCTTTCCCTCGTAGTCAGCCACAAGCTGTCGCTAGTGTAAAATGCGTCCAGGATGCAGGCGGATATGGTGCTTGCTGCACATGCGTGATAGTGGTTTTTTGGTCGATGCGCCTAAAACAGACTTTGCGTTCAACTCTAAATGAGGCCCTGTATCACTGTAACTGTGCACTTCTGCAGAACGGTATATACTGCTAGGAAATTCAGATTGTTCAACTTCACTCATCTCTGATATCTTCACTCCACTTAGACTGTATTCCCTCTGATGAATGTGAAAAAGAATTATAATGTAATACATGGTTTATGTGGGGAGTTATGTAAATATGTAGCTTTGCTATAGATAGATTACATCTCTCCTGGCTCACCACAATCCATACATTCCATTGAAAACAATATATGTAACTCTGTCATATTGTGCCATTTGCAGCACAGTGCTTCTCAAAATTTGTTTTAAAGTCTTCTCCTTTTGTTAGTGAAAAAGTACTGAACAGGTTTATGTAACTATTATAAATGTTATTAGTGCTCCATAACCTATGCCTGATTATTGGATGATCTGGGATAATTTAGGGCTGTCCAGCAATTGGGATTTAGGGATCTCTGCGAAATATAAGCAGTAAGTGGACTCTGCGCAATATATGTCTGGCGACTGAGGGGTGATATCTGTGCAATATATGACACTAGCAACAGGGATGTCCTCTAAGCAATATATGACTGGCAATAGAGAAGTCTCTGTGTAATATATAGTTAGCAAAATGATTTCAACTCTGTGGAGTATATAGCTGCAACTGTGAGTCATCTCTGCGCAATATATGGCTGGCAACAGGGGGTCTCTGTGCAGGGGTGGGCTGGGCCAGGGGGCAGGGAGGCAGTCTGACCGCTGTTTGGGCCGGTCGACCCCCCCCGTGGATGAAATATTACTGGAACATTACCGGTGCCGCATCACAAGGCACGCGATGCGGCCGCGTCAACGCACAGGCGGGAGCATCAAATGAAACGCGATGCGGCCATCGCGTGTCATGTGATGCGGCCGCCTGTGCGCCCCCCGAGCTGAAATTTGCCAACCCACGCCTGTCGCTGTGCTATATATGGCTGGCAACAAGGGGAGTCTCGGCGTAATAAATGACTAGCAAAAGGATTTTTGCTCTGTGGAGTATATAGCTGCCACTCTGGGTGAGCTCTGTGCAATATATGGCTGGCAATTCTGGGGTTTCTCTATTTAACGAATTGCTGGCAATACCCTCTGCACACATTAATTAAAGAATGAATTAAAGGATATTCTAAGCCTAGGCAAATAGCTATTAAAGTATTTCCTTTTATTCATCCAAAGTATGATACAATAATTACTTTTCCTTTTCTATAACTATGTACATCAAGAATGAATTTTTTTCATTATGCAGTGTATGATGCTGCACGTGGCGCCCTAGAAGTAGAATTATTGCTTTATTGGCATGTTAACGTTTCATAATGGTGTCAGGATTTGTGCACTACACTTATTCAGCACATTCATTTAAATTTTTATTTTTATGTCAAAAATGAATATTTTGTTGTCTGTATTATTAAGTGTGGCTTAAAAAGGAGTTATATATTTATGTGTCCCCAGAATTACTTTTCAGAAACTGGTAACCTTAGTTTATGTCACATTTTGTCTACCAAAGAACCGATGTTATAAATTATCAGAGGTGTGGTATTGATCATTTGTGCACGGCCATAAGTGTAAATACCTGGACCTTCACCTCTTACATCTGGCACTGATCTCTGGATCAAAGAAGTAGCCATTACACTGGGAGTTAGAGCCTTTACATGATGCAGTGATAATATAATGCAATTCTACAGATGCCACCTTTGATGTCACCCAATAGTACTAGGTTTTAGGTAAGAGGTTATCTCTTGCATCATTGCAACTCAATCATTGACATAGATCATTTACTAGTTGAAGCATAGAATAGAAACTTTATTTCATTTTTAATTCAGACAAAGGTAAATCAGTATAATATATATTTAATAAGCATTGAGATGGATACATGGAAAATTATTATAGGATTAATTTGAGAACAAGAAATACCATTGTAATCTTTAAGAATGATTTATGGCAGACAAGATGCAGCAGGTACTTTATCTATATAGAAATATAAAATCGGTGACATAGCAATAGAGGTAGTAGCGATAGCAAACACCCTGGGGCTCTGAAGGGCCCGCTGTGCTTCCAGTATATGGACTTTGGACTGTTTGGTTCTTTACCACTAAATAGACTGCTTGCGCTTTTAGAAGACCGGATCCTGGGTCAGATTTTGCTCCATGAGCCAGGGGATTGGAGTTACACCTCAGGATAGGATATTGACATATTGATCCATTTAGTCTGTTCATTTTACATAATATTGGTTTAGTGTAAGAAAAAACCTGAGTTTATCTCAATAGTAAATATTTATAGTAAAAATAATAATAATAATAATAATAATAATAATAATAAATTAATTGTACAACTTCCATTTCTGTATTTATCCTATAGTCTTTGCTGTTGGTCTTCCTACTACATTTGCTGAAAGTTTTTTCAAAAAATCTATTGCTCTTTCAGTAAAATAGTATTATCTAATATTACTTCTAAGCTTTCCCCATCAGATTCATAAGTGTAATTAGCATCCGAGCTGTCCACATGGGCTAACCAGTCATATTTTTGTCTACAAAATCTCTGTTTTTGCATAAAAGAAGATTTTTGGGGGCTACTTTCCTTTCATCGTTCTCTATAAAGTGGTTGTCAGTCAATAAAATAAGCTTGATACAGAGCTTTAATTAAAGGGGATGGACAGACTGAATAATTATAAAAAAGTGTTTTCTGCCAGTCAGTGGGTTGTAAACAAGACAGAAGTTGAGATGACAATGTATTGGCTAGGTATTTATACACTTAGAGAACCAGTGACGCTAATGACACGTGGAAGAATTTTTTTTGGTGGCAGTCAGTGCAATGTAAAACAAAGAGTTAAGATAGTAATGGATTTGAACACTATATAAATGGATAATTACAAGTACAGAAATAATGTTTTGGGGATTTTTTATAATACTGAATTAAGCTAAAATCTGTTGTGCTGCAAAATAGTGTGAGTCACTGTAGGGCTAACTAAGCAGGATGTATCAGGCAAAGCTGCAATGTACCAAGTGTGCAGCAGAACAGAAGTGATGAGGATGACAGTCATCAGAAGCCGCTGATAACTCACAAATAACATCTCAAGTCACAATCACAAATAGTAGCATTTACGGTTGTTTACCCTTAAAACAGTCCAGGAACAATGAGAGCCAGAGAGGCTGTACGCTCCTTCTATGACATTTCTATTGTCCTGCTGATTGACTTATTTAGGTTCTATGATCTGTGATTGGCCTGATTCTCCACTTTTATACATGACACCCAACTGTTCAAAAGATTAAACCCAGCTCACTTGAGTAACTTTTAAAAAATGACTACAAACAATGTATAGAAAAAAAAAACCTGTAAAATAATATATCTTATCATGTGGGTAATGTTGATTGCGATAGTTAACAATGCGACAATGAATGATTTATCAGTCACTGTTGACATTGTAAAATTCCAGCTATGCTAAGGTTGTTGTCATGGTTTTTATATGATGCCCATGGGAACCTGTGACATTCACAAGTTAACAAGAAAATGCATTGTACAGTGCATATATTTGTGTAACAGTCTAGGGCTATAGAATACTGTCTGGATAAGCTATTCTATTTGTCTCTTTAACTTTCATGGTGTGTGCTAAGTACTTAAGACCATGAATATTTTTTTTTTAATTAAAGGGCTATCTTTATAACACTTCAGTAAAACTTTTTTCTAGTAAAACCAGGCACAATCCAATGACCTTAAAAAAACTGAGATACAAGAAACTCTCCTTGTTGTCCTACCTCTATTTCTGATATATGCAAATGTATCTGACCTAATCATAAATAATATTACCATGAAAATAAAAAATATGTCTTTATTGCTTATTCATATCAATTAGAATGATGATCACATTGGCTCAGAACATGGGGTGTACAAAGTGCATAACTTTGGCCATCATTTACATGGCCCTGACAATGACATTGGCATGGATATCACGGGTGTAACTGTAATTATGTATACTGGCACAATCCATTCTGTTATAGTCACATATCGCATTTTGGCCAGTGAGATTTTCACTTCTGTTTTCAGTTCTCTATTTGCTTGTTATGACCTCACAATATAAATATGCAACTTCTATACTAATTCTTTTAATATTCTACTGATTCAGGTTTCATCTAATTTCACCTGAATTTTTATTCTCAAAGCAAAACCTCTATTGACCGAAATACAATTGGCAAAAATAGGTTTGGTCTCTTAACCTTTTGAATTTCACCATCTATACATTCTTATTGGTGAACAAATTAATGGCTTTGTTCCTTACTAGTATTGATTTTACTGACACCCACATGTACAAATCAGCTTCTTCTTTTTCCAAATTCCATGTCTTAGGTGAACCAACATGGGATGTTCAGTAACATTGTGTTTCTAATTTTACAAATGAGATTTTAGAATTGACTTGAAGTGTACTGATTCATATGCATCTTCCTGTAATACACGTGCACAAACCAGCAACAGCAAACTGAAAAGCAATAGGAAAACTGGTCTACGATGCAGTGTGGAAAAGAGAAAGTGAGTTTCCTTCAAGTCTGTTTCAGATTTGGTGGTTTGTGGAACGCAGAGATCTGTGGTTTTGGAAAGTTTATTTCATGTCCCTTCCACTGTCATTATGTGCTGCAAGTCTTTGATTATTTTTCATATTTCCTCTTAGATGGAACCATATATTGCCATTAGTGGTATGGGTGTTGTTTGTTTTTCCTCCCTATAATATAGCAGGTGTTCCTGTCCACTTCACTATGCAAATATAGTTCTCCTTAGCTTTTACAGAGATATGATTGAATTGGTATATGGCTTAAGTTGTTCAGAAGCCAACAACTGGATATTTCATCTGCATATGACATGTGCAGTGAGCCATCAATGACCTGACTGATAACTCCTCTTCTTCCACTGTGCCGTGCAATCCTTTTTATTGAATAACTGGTTTGTTCATAAAATGGCAGAATACTTGTGGTAAAATGCTGTCAAAGTAAGATTATCATGGGATACATGACATAGCCTTTCTGATTCTCCAGGACTACTTATCTTTTATACTAATGCATTTTTATAAGTTGTAATGGTGTTGTGGAACTACTACACATTTATATTGTACAAGCATATGCATTATTACTTAATAAGGCAATGCAGATAACATTAGTTACCGTATTTCCTCATGTATATGACGCTCCACTGTATAAGACGCACCTATATAAATCATGTGAGAAAATTGAGGATAAACATTATCCTCAATTTTTTCACAGAGTAATTGTGCAGCTTATACAGAGAGGAGAGACAGCGTTCTAACGCTATTGTCAATTCTGCCTGACCCTGTCAGATGCTTCCTCTGTCCAGTAAAGTCTTCTTTCTTCTGTCCATTCTGATCCTGATGCTGGAAAGCCGGTTACCGTCCTCTTCCCGATGACCGGATGTCCAATCAGGACTTTGACAAGGTCCTGATTGGAAAAACACCAAATGCAGAAACCGGAAGTGTGCGTTCCAACTGCGGTTCACAGACCACATCCGGTCATCGGGAAGAGGACCTTAAGCGACTTTCCAGCATCAGGATCAGACGGACCGAAGAAAGAAGACTTTACCGGACAGAGGAAGCATCGAACAGGGTAAGCGCTACTACCTCTGTATAAGACGCACCCAGTTTTTAGACCCAAAATTTTGGGGGAAAAGGTGCATCTTATACATGGGGAAATACGGTAATCATCTGTTGTGATTTAATAATCGTCTGCTTTACTAGGGTACATATGAATTTTATTTTTAAGTATGACCATACATTAGCGACTTTGAACAAGAATGGGCTAGACCTGATATATATATAGCCAACTGGAGTCCTGGAGCTGACTAGTGGACTTGCTATTGAATTAGGCTTCTGTTCTGATTCCCAGCGTTGTCTGCATCACTTGCATCACTTAATAGTCTGAAAAATGTAAATTTTATGAATAGACAAACATATAGCTATTTTTCACTGTCTCTTCCTGGGAGACATTCTAGAGACTTAAAATAGCATTGTCTGACTTACATCTATCACACACTGCCTTCTCTGGACCAGACTGCCCCGCTGCTTTAAGTCTCTCAAGTTTCTCCTGTCCAGACCACTGGTAAATACATTGATTAGCTATTTTTCTCCAGGGAGGGCCTCATCCCCTTTAAGCAATGTTCCTGACAATCTGACAGTCACAGAAAATTGTTTGGCACTATGTACACAATGTTTTATATATTTGATTTACTAATGTTAGTTAATAAATATACAAGATAATTGTTGCCATTTTTTCTGAGGAATCTGACTGAGATTGTTAATTAAAATGTTGACTTAGCAGTTGACAAACCTATCCTGGAAACATGAACATTATTTCTCAATAGTATAAAATATTTTTTGGACAACATACAATAGATATCCTTTCTCTCTAAAGTGGTACAAAACCCTGGACTGCAGCAGCGGGACAAACTTAATCTAATCTAGAATAATCTAGAATTTTATTCTATATAAAATGAAAACCTCTTTGTTAACAATTATGCAAATCCTTCCTCTAGGATATTTAGTCATTATGGGCCTGATTCATTAAGGAGAGTTAAGTTGAAAAAAATGAGTAAGTAGTCTTCTGGACAAAACCATGTTACATTGCAAGGGGTGCAAATTAGTATTCTGTTTTGCACATAAGTTAAATACTAGCTGTTTTTTCATGTAGCACACAAATATCAACTTTACATTTCAGTGTACAAATAAGCTATCAAGTATTTGTGTGCTGCATGAAAAAACTGACAGTATTTAATTTATGTGCAAAATAGAAAACTAATTTGCACCCCTTACATTGTAACATGGTTTTGTCCAGGAGCCTACTTACTCAATTTTTTTTACTTAACTTCCCTTAATGAATCAGGCCCTATGAAAAAGGAACGTATTTATCATAAATCACAAAAATTACCTGTTAAGTGTAATTTCTTATCACCGCTTATCACAGTGGAGAAATGAAATTTCAGAGCAATTTATCATGTAAGTTTCGCTGAGACAGTGCCACCAAAAATGCAGCGGCAAAAGACTTCACTTACAAGTTCTGTGATTATATGTTTGACACATGCGAGTCTTCAGTGCACAGGACTGTTCTCTGCAGCAGCCCTGAAATTGCAGGTAAACCGTGCTTAATGCCATTCAGAGATTGCAATAGCTTTTCAGGACAAACAGCGATTTTCACTGCTTGATAAACTAACTGATTTCACTATCCCTATAGAGATCTATAGAGATG
Source organism: Mixophyes fleayi (assembly GCF_038048845.1). Classification (NCBI taxonomy): domain Eukaryota; kingdom Metazoa; phylum Chordata; class Amphibia; order Anura; family Limnodynastidae; genus Mixophyes; species Mixophyes fleayi. Next base: position 159,155,955 of record NC_134405.1, read on the forward strand.
GCAGTTATCAGTGGAAACAGGGCTAACACTGGAGTAATCTGTGTTTTCTCTGGTGTTAGCTATTTAATAAATTGAGTGAAAAAATAAAAGAACCTTTCGCTGTAGAAAACAGATGTTTTCACTGGAGTTAAGGCTTAAAATCATTGATAAGTAAGCCCCAAAATGAATTGACATCGCATCAGTTGGCCATGAAGGAAGTCAAATATTCTAGAATGAATGATTATTTATGGGATATAAGAGACCCCTAATATATTATGTGCTCATAAACAGGGCCAAAACTATCAAGTGAAAATCAATTCATATCATATCATCCACATATTTTTCAAAGCTGATTTTCATCTTCATAATGAGTTTACATATATCATGGGTTTTTTTGGCAACTATTACACTAGTAAGATTTCACATACTATTAGTAGCCATTATCCTATCACACCTGCATAAAGTGTTGATATAGAGGGCATTATTTAAAGAACTTCAAATATAAACAATTAACAAATACCTTGCAACTTAAGTGAGTTATCTATGTTAACCGTGTTGGTTGTATGCCATTTTGTGCCCTACAGTCCTCCATAAACACCAGAGTCACTCCAATACCAACATTGTTTAATATACTATTGGTAATTCACAATAGTGTTTTATATTGATCAGTTAATCTATAAATTCTCTGCTAGCAATCCATGGAAACTTTTTAAAAATATCCCATCTTCTCAAGGGAGAAGATGTTTAAATGGATGTCATAAAATACACTTGTATTTACATTATATATCTGCAAACATTACTAATATAATTTAGCGGTAAAGAGGCTCCTCTGGCCAATGCTATCAGTGAGTTGTTGTATACAACCCCACAACAAGTGTTTAGAGTTTCCCAACTGCAAATAAATAAATGTCATAAAAGGCCATATGCTGCACCAAACAAATAAAGATAAGTATATTAAACTAATATAAGTCTAAAGTAAACCACATTAAAGAGTATATATGTATGTGAAGTGCAGTAGTACTACAAGGCAATTTAGGTAAAAAGGACAAGTAGATGGTATTGTGTTTTCTCCACATTCTTTCCACTAATATATCATTCACAGATAATCTATTTGGTTGACTAGGTTATGGAAAAGACCACTTTATGGCATACTGCTGACTTTTGAAAAAAGAGATGTAAGTAACACCTAGGCATCGCACATATTGCAGCATGCCTCCAAACGGTCATGTCTAGCTCCACCCATGGGATATCTAGTACCAATCAGTGGCATGTCTAGTACCACCAGTTGGAATATATACACCTACCCTCTCTATGCAACCTTCCTCATCACCTTCTCCAACTTTCTCTCAACCCCTCCTCCCCTCTTTCTCTGTCCTACATTTTTCTCTCCTTCCTCCGTCTCCTCCTTTTCACCTCTCTCTCCCCCACCTCCCTTCACCCTTACCTCCCCTCTGCTGCTACTTTTTCTCTCACATCCTTTCTCTCCACCTCTCTCTAACTCTTACACTATCTCCCCCATTTGTATCTCTCTCTCACACTATAGCGAATAAGAAGTAATGACTACATCAATGTGCTGGAAAGTGGTGGCCATTTTGTTGTAGCACACCCCTTCGTAAATAAAATGTATTTACCAAGAAGAAGTGAGCTACAAGAAAATGGCCCTGCTCTCCAGCACACTGATTTATTCATTGCAAATTTTCGAAAGTTTCCTCTGTGGTGGCTCTGCCCACCGCTTCTCCGGCCTGGCTTCCGGGAGATTGCCACACTCTTTCTGGAGTCTGGGAGGTCACCCACTAATTTTGAAGTCTTTCAGACATTCTGGGACAGTCGTCAAGTTGGATTCACAATGTTATTTTGATAATAGAAATAATTAATATTTATTTAAATTTTATGCCATGATCTCCAAATATATCTTACAAAACCTAAATCATTAATTTGTTTATTTACTTATCCATATAAATGCATTATAATCATAGTAATTTTATTAGTTAGCATTTGTCATATACATTGTTATTTATAATAAATGTTAAAACTAACATTTTCACTTATTGCATGTTATGTGAAAGCTGCTTCATTTTAAGAACCCTATATGGTCAAGAATAAGTACAAAGTATAAAAGATATACATTTATCAGAATATGTATATAAATGTAAATACATTGTGTGAAAATGTTCTAATATGACAGTAGAATATACTGTACATTTTCAATTAGGCACGAAGGCCTCTTCTTGTAAATAGTTTACTCATAGAGGAAGATGTTATTAAAATGATGAAAGGCATATGACTCTGTGAAACTTGTTCTGAATTGCCAAATGTTAAGTGCTTTGAACTTCAGGACAGCCTGCTACTACCCAGAGATTGTACTGGCTTGTGTCAGGAGTAGATTAACCAACACTAAACATATTGCTCTAAACCAATCTCAAGGAAAGTGCATTAAATGGACAATTATTGGATGTTCATTATGAGGTTACTATAACCTTATCAAATTACTGGAATATATATATATATATATATATATATATATATATATATATATATATATATATATATATACACCTGTAGATCAGAAACGTGGAAGAGGAAGTGGAAGGTAAGAACTATATAACACTTGGGAGATGACCACATTGCAAATAAATGCAGTGTTTATTCCCTGAAGATATTAAACTTACATTTGTTTTTTATTATATGTGATTTGCTACAGTTCCAATATTTGTATTTTTACCTCTTTTACATTAATGTACTTTATTTACATTTTTGTCTCGGCCATATAATGCACCATATTTTTAAATATTTATTTGATATTTAATTTTCTTTCTCATTTTTCCCTAAATCCCACACTGCCCCACTAGTGAAACCATGGGATTCATTTTCCTAAGACTACTCCCCAAAAAAAGGCTAAATAACTGCAGTACTCTTTTCACAGCCACATGGTCAATGCCTAGCACTAACTTACACTGACACTGTTATTGTACACTGTTTTACAGTGTGTAGTGCAAGAAGTGACGACACTGACAGAGCTCCTCCATATAGTCAAGGTCAAAAATATTGGCACCTTTGCAGTTCTTTCTAATATTGCACTATTTCTTATAGAAAATTATTGAAATGAAAAAATATTTTGGAATCTGCACCTGTACTTCTTTGGTTTGCAGTAGAATAAAACACAAAAAAACTGAAAAAAAGCCAAAATCATAGTTTATTCCACATATAAATACTTAAATGGACTACATTATTGCCACCTTTTAAAAGTAGTTAGAAATAATTATATTTCAAGCAGGTGATTCTCCGTCACTTTGGAACTGAATTCATATTTGGTGAGTACCATGTGTCTGCGATATAAAAATCACTTATACCCCATTCATACTGCACCAAAATCCCGGGTTTTTGCTGGGGCGAGCTCAAACGACCCGGGTCTTGGTGCAGTACGAATGGTACAAGTCAAAAATCCTGGGTCTAAAAACCCGGGTCTTCAACCCGGGATTTATCGAGGGGTAATTCCCGGGTCGGACCCGGGTTGCCTGCACTATGAATGGTGCAACCCGGGTTTTTCAACCCGGGTTGCACAGAAAACAAGCTGATTGGCTGTCTGCCTGTCTCTGGAGCATGATGTCATCGGTGGGAGCCCGTGGAACATTCGAGGAGTTTAGGAGAAATGGTGGATGGTGGAGTGCAGATCAAGCTGAAGCAGAATCGGAGTTTGTTGGAGAAAATTGCTTTTATTTCACTGAAAAAGTGTGTAACCAGTCACCTTTCAATGACATCACCATTTTTCAGCCAATGAAAACTGCTCTGGTGATGACTCCCACAAATTGCCAGGGCACAGACCTATGCAGTATGAATGGGGTCAACCCGGGAAATTCCCGGGTCCGAGGTACAGTATGAATGGTGTTTCTGAGCTGGGACGCTATGAGCCCCGGCAAAAACCCGGCTTGAAAAACCCAGGATATTGCCGGGGCGGCAGTATGAAAATGGTATAATTGAAAAAGTTTGAATAGAGAAAATGACTCATTCTCCAGTTCTGTGTCACTAAGTGTACTGCAATGAGCATGGAAAAAAGAAAGGAAGACAGAGAATTGTCTAAGGAGGTCAGACAGAATGTAGCCAATTATGGACAATCTCAAGACTACAAATCAATCTGCAGAGACCTTGGTGTTGCTGTTTCCACTGTACATAATGTCATTAGGATGTAGCAAACCTTGCATATGCCTGCGCTGTCGTCACCCTCATCAAGCTTATATCAGAACGCTCTGGTTTCCTAAGCCAGAGATGAACAATTTATATGCTGTACAGTCATAGAAAGCTGTGACATCACAAAGATATACAGGTACAGTATTAAGGTCCACATCCATAGGTCGATGGGTTATGGCCTCCTAAGAACTTGACACCCCTCAGGCTCACTAACTGGACCTGTATAAACTGGTTCTTTTATGGCATCTCTGGAGTTGCTATGTGGTGTATGAAAAGTTATTTTACCTAGCGTTCGCAATGTGAGAACGCATCATAAATACTACCGGAAACATTCTCATGAGATTGCAAACAGAATGAGACCAAACTCAATGTAATTAACATGTTGGAAATATTAATTACCTTCTTCACCACACTATATTCTATATTAACTGAAAGAAAAAGATTAAACTTATTTACATGTTGCTAAGATAATGACTTGGGTGCAGGGGTGCACTCAGGGTGGGTTTCTGGGTCTCCAGAAACCCCTCCCCTCCGCTAAGAAAGTGCCCCACATAGCGGTACTGTACTATATAGCAGCCGCGGCGCTGTCAAAGAAGACAGTGCTGCCGGCCCGAGCTGCTGCACATACGCGGGAGCATGCGCAGCTGCTCTCTCCCCCAGGAAACCCCCCCCTAAAAATCCTGCGTGCGCCCCTGTGGTGGATATTGATTGCTATGCAAACAATATTTGTGTACAGAAATGATTGATTACCACCTTTATCCAATTATTTAACTTCAAGGTAATAAAGAGTGGGGGAAACCTTTAAGCGACTTTTAGCAAATAATTTTAGTTAGTTATTACATTTAATATGTTCAGCATGGTGAAATAAGCTGTTATAAGTAAGCAATACATATTATTTACAACACATTATATACGATATACACATATAATCATATATCTAGATAATTCTTTAGTAAGGAAATGTGTTTGTACACTATGCATACTGTATTATACTGAAAGGCAGATGAAATGAAGATAGATGATGTGTTCTAATGATCTGCTGGTTTAACACATGCCAGATACCCTTTTGTCATTGTAAACATTTCTGTATTGTTTCATTGCATATGTTGAGGATTTCCATACAAGGGAAGACAGCACTCATAAAAATGTCTTCAGAAAGTGTTGTATGTCTCATAATATAGAACAGGTATTTTATAAGCATGATATTTTAGTTGAGGTCAGGCAGAGTTAAGTTAAATTATGTATATGTACATACATGCATGTGTTTATATTTATGTAACCTTAACTCAGCTCAAGGATTTTTTTATGTCATCATTCATACAGAACATGACATATTACATAATTTATAATGTCACTGAAGACATTTGGAACGCGCTACATGTACTTTCTGTGAGCTTTCAGTCTCACAGCAGTAAAAGGGCACAGGATGTGGTACAAAATGTTTCTTTTCCAGACCTGGTGGCTGGACCCAATTTTGAGTATAATGGCTTCAGCAGGGAGTGCCCTTACCTCTGTACTAGTCTTTGATATTGTTGACACTTACCCACTGCTGAACCAATTTACATCATATTGCAAGTATTATCTGTGACAGAAGAGGGTGCGTTGCTGATTCCATGGTCTCTGACAGAAACAGTTCTGACAGTGGTGGGCTGATTTGGGAAGCCCATATCGTTTTGGCTACTTCATTGGAGGACCCTGTTTTTGTGGAATTTCACTGTTGTGTTAGTGGTCTGGTACAGAGATATAGCTCTGCATTGGCCCCTATAGATGCTTTCCTCTTTCCCAGAATTCCTCTAGTGCCAGAGTGCTGTGAAGAGCACAGATGTGCAGACTTTGAAGCCTGCAACATCTGCTACAGATGTAGGTAGCCCAGAGTCCTGCCTGATATTGTCTCTGAAACAGCAGTATTTCACATTTGCAAGAGGAGGCTCTATGAAGGAGTCATTGATGCTATCTTCAGTCGATCATTGTGCAGAATCCCCTTTATGTAAACACGGGTTGGGTACGCTTTAACTATTGTGAGTATGCCGACATGAACAAGCCCTACAAAAAAACCCTGAAAAGCTGCAAAACCAAATAAAAAAAAAATCAGACTTACCTTGAAGACGACACTGGAGATCTCCGATTGGATTAGCATGATGACAGCAAGTGTTTCCGATTGAAGAAGTGTTCGGCAGTGCAGGCTGACGTCATCGCGATGTCTGTCACTAGAAATTTAAAGCAGCAATGTCGGGACCCCTAAGATTAAGTGTTTAAACACTTAACCTGACATTGCCGCTTTAATTTTAACATACTTTGTTTCCCCTTTGCTAGGAGCTGACCTACCTCAAAGTCAACAGAAGCATGACTATATAAAGAAGCCTTTGTGTCCCGATTTGATAACATTTCAGAAGTTCCATTATCATCTGAACTACCATCATGGGCTAGCCAGTCCATAACTTGATCTGTTTGTCTTATACTCATACTGAGATTCCTACTCACATATCTGCAAAAGCACCTCTTTGTCTTAAGAGAAGTTTGTCACTATTGTTTTTTGATAGCGTTTTTTTTCTTCATTCAAGTCATTATTCTGTATAAAGTAACTGATGGTCATTACAAATAAATTGCATATATTATGGCTCCACAATGAAGAAAGGCTTTAATTAGATGGGATGGACAGACTGATTAGTGAGTAGTACAATAAAACTTGCTTTTTACGTTATTTATTGTGTTGTAAAAATATACTGGTTGATATCACAATATATATTTTCTATTTGGACACTTAGTTGGGTGATGAAGCTAAGGACAAGTATAAAATAAATGTGTTTGTGCCAGAGTATTGCAAAAATAGAAAAACCAAAAAAATGTGAGGCCATTCAAAAATAACGATCTTGGTGCGCATTGCAAAACACCATCATTTTGCACTATTATGCCTCAATAGTCCATTGACTAAGCACACTTTCCTTCTGTTTTGGAGCTGTCTCGATAACCAAAAGTGCATAATAGGCATGTAAGTGAATGGAATGTGACAATGAAGGTAGTAAGAGAAGTGGCAGTATGCATATCACCATGTACCAACTAGGGATGAGCGGGCTCGGATATCTGAAATCGAAGCCCATCCGAACCTTGCCGATCCGAGCCGGATCCGAGACAGATCCGGGTATTCCCGCCAATTGCAAAACTGAAAGCGAGGCTCAGAGTCATAATCCCGTTGTCGGATCTCGCGATACTCGGATTCTATAAATTCCCCGCTGACCGCCGCCATCTTCACTCAGGCATTGATCAGGGTAGAGGGAGGTTGTGTTAGGTGGTCCTCTGCCCTGCTATATCCTGTGCTGTGCTGTGCTGTGCTGTGCTGTGCTCAGTCCAGTGGTGCTGTGTCCTGTGCTCTGTCCTTCTGAGTTCAGTGGTGCTGCTGGGTCCTGTGCTGTGTTCTGTTCAGTCCAGTGGTGCTGTGTCCTGTGCTCTGTTCTTCTGAATTCAGTGGTGCTGCTGGGTCCTGTGCTGTGTCCTGTTCAGTCCAGTGGTGCTGTGTCCTGTGCTCTGTCCTTCTAAGGGCATTGTTATTTCCCCATTATTCCCAAGTTATAAAAAAAATGTAAAAAAAGTTATAAAAAAAAAGAAAAATTATAAAAAAAAGAAATTAAAAAAAAATATCCAAAAACAATCCTGCAGTATAAGTCCATTGGTACTGCAATATTACAAAGTTCACGGATTCTGCAGTATAAGTCCAGTGGTACTCTCCTGTGCCGCATATAATTTTTAAAGGCTTTGCCGAGTGTGTGTGGCTTAGGGGTACGCTCTCTTGTGCTACATATAATGGAAAACAAAAATTTGGAGGATAAAGCTGCGAGGAAAAAGCTCAGTTTTCCTAAAAGACCCGCTGGCGGGGATGCTGATAACATCTGGTCCGGACTGAAGGACCTGCCAATCATTGCAGACATGTCTACTGTTGCTGCATTGGATGCTGTCACAATTGAAAAAATGGTGGAGGATTATTTTGCTGACACCATCCAAATAGACATGTCAGATAGTCCATATTGTTACTGGCAGGAAAAAAAGGCAGTTTGGAAGCCCCTGTACAAACTGGCTCTATTTTACCTGAGTTGTCCCCCCTCCAGTGTGTACTCGGAAAGAGTTTTTAGTGCAGCGGGGAACCTGGTCAGTGAGCGGCGAAGGAGGTTGCTTCCTCACAACGTTGAAAAAATGATGTTTATAAAAATGAATAATCAATTCCTCAATGAAGTACAGCACTGCCCTCCAGATAGTACAGAGGGACCTGTGGTTGTGGAGTCCAGCGGGGACGAATTGATAATGTGTGAGGAGGAGGAAGTACACACTGTAGGGGAGAGGAATCAGAGGTTGAGGATGAGGACGACATCTTTCCTCAGTAGAGCCTGTTTAGTTTGTACAGGGAGAGATTAATTGTTTTTTTGGTGTGGGGGCCCAAACAAACCAATCATTTCTGCCACAGTAGTTTGGTAGGCCCTGTCGCTGAAATGATTGGTTTGTTAAAGTGTGTATGTCCTATTTCAACAACATAAGGGTGGGTGGGAGGGCCCAAGGACAATTCCATCTTGCAACTCTTTTTTTGGCATTATGTGACCATTCAACAGTCGTTTGCCATGTTCAAAAAGTAAAACAAAATGTCAACAAATTCAAAAAATTAAATCAAAAGTTAAATGCCCTGTCATTATTTAAAACAAGAGGTATTGGCGTGCTAGAATTAGTGTAGTGTTAATATGTTATAAACATTACACTTGGAACTTGGAGGAGGTATTGTGGCCCCGGTACCAAATTTAGTACCGGGGCCACCCCACTACGCAGTCCAGATACTTGTTTGGTGGAATTCTGACCAGTTGAGGGTGTATTAATTATATTGTGGCTCCGGTATCAAATTGGGTACCGGGGCCACCCCGCTACGCAGTCCAGAATTTTTTGGGGGGGAATTCAGACCCGTGGAGGGTTTTTTATTAATTATATTGTGGTGACCACTCCTCTACGCAGTCCAGATACATTTTTTGGTGCGATTCAGACCAGTTGATGGTTTTCTTATTATATTGTGGTGACCACTCCTCTACGCAGTCCAGGTACATTATTTGGTGCGATTCATACAAGTTCAGGGTTTTTAAATTATATTGTGGTGACCACTCCTCTACGCAGTCCAGGTACATTTTTTGGTGCGATTCAGACCAGTTGATGGTTTTCTTATTATATTGTGGTGACCACTCCTCTACGCAGTCCAGGTACATTTTTTGGTGCGAATCATACAAGTTCAGGGTTTTTAAATTATATTGTGGTGACCACTCCTCTACGGAGTCCAGGTACATTTTTTGGTGCGATTAAGCCCAGTTGATGGTTTTCTTATTATATTGTGGTGACCACTCCTCTACGCAGTCCAGGTACATTTTTTGGTGCGAATCATACAAGTTCAGGGTTTTTAAATTATATTGTGGTGACCACTCCTCTACGCAGTCCAGGTACATTTTTTGATGCGATTAAGACCAGTTGATGGTTTTCTTATTATATTGTGGGGACCACTCCACTACGCAGTCCAGAAAGATACCTCGTTGCAACGTTTTGGACTAATAACAATATTGTGAGGTGTTCAGAATACACTGTAAATTAGTGGAAATGATTGTTATTGAATGTTATTGAGGTTAATAATAGCGTAGGAGTGAAAATAAGCCCAAAAACTTGATTTTTGAACTTTTTATGCTTTTTTCAAAAAAAATCCGAATCCAAAACCTTAAATCCGAACCAAAACCTTTCGGCAGGTGTTTTGCGAGACAAATCCGAACCCAAAACCTCAAGCAAATCCGAATCCAAAACACGAGACACCAAAAGTCGCCGGTGCACATCCCTAGTACCAACCCACTTTGACCACTGCTGAAAACAAAATGAGCTGGTTAAAGATACCCACTTATGGATATCCAGCTAATCACTGATTATCTAATTCTGGCACACATGTTATGGCAAAATTGGGCAGGTCAGTCATCCAGTAGGTTGTCCAAATGAAAGGCTCTCAAAGACACTAATTATTATTTATTTTATTAACAGTCATTTACATTTTATTGTGCATATATAATATGCAGCACTAACAGAGAATATGTAATCCTTTACATTCCATATCCCTTGCCACACAGACACACCCAGTAGGTTTAATTTAGTCAGAAGTTAATTAACTTACCAGTATGTCTTTTGAGTATTGGAGGAAACCCATTCAAACACAGGGAGAACATACAAATGCCACACAGATGGTCAGAAACAAACAAAATGACCCGAGCACTGTGAAGCAGCAATTCTAACTGTGTGACTTCTCATATATAAAACCAACAGTCCTGCATTTGTACACAATTGATGTTGAATGTAATATGAAAATAAATCATCTCTATTAAAACACACTGTGTGCAGCTTGGTTTCCTTCTGTCTACATGTCACTTTTCATGATGATCTTAATATCCCTGCCTGCTGATAACAGCAGGAGGCTAGGTTCAGAGAACAGAAGACAAGTTTAATCTTTCTTCCCCAATTATTATTTTGCAGCTAGAAGTCTTGTTATTTAACAAGTGCTACTATCTCACATTGTTGCAGGCGTGACACTTGTGTGAAAGAGAAGAGTTTATAAAACAAACAGCACTTAACAAAATAAAGGATATTGTATATGAGAACACTGATTTTATTATTATTTTCTTCTGTGTTTTACATTTGCTGTGCTGTGTTTTATTTCTAGAATCAAATGAAAATGAGAGAGATTTTGTTTTGAAGAAAAATATTTTCATTATCTCCTTACATGTGACTTTGTTATTTCTCAAGAAACAAATTCCCATGAACATCAAAGTAAATTACATCTGTGGCCATATTGATACATTCATGGATTACATGTCCTGTGATTGGTGCCATTTAAGAAACCATTCAAGTGATGATACTTTGATAAAAACCCACAGCTTTCTCTTGCCTGAATGCCACTAGCTTGATAGCTGTTTTATGTGACACATTTTCATTGATGGTAATTTTCGTCCTCATTGCTTTTGGGATGTGACCAATTAAACAATGTTAACTTTTTGGTATGTGCTCTATTACATCTTTGGCAAAATCTACTTTGTGCTATGTTATCTACTGGTTGCTGTAAGGTAAATATGACATAAGGGCAGTGGTTAGCACTTCTGCCTCACAGCACTGGGGTCATGAGTTCAATTCCCAACCATGGCCTTATCTGTGTGGAGTTTGTATGTTCTCCCTGTGATTGCATGGGTTTCCTCCGGGTGCTCCGGTTTCCTCCCACACTCCATAAACATACTGGTAGGTTAATCGGCTGCTAACAAATTGAGCCTAGTCTGTGTGTGTATGTTAGGGAATTTAGACTGTAAGCCCCAATGGGGCAGGAACTGATGTGAGTGAGTTCTCTGTACAGCGCTGCAGAATTAGAGGCGCTATATAAATAAATGGTGGTGATGATGATGATTTCTCCTTTATTCAAATCCTTATATGGCTATGCCCCCTTTATTTTTTCTTGCACAAACTTTCCTTTAGATTGTACGCTCTGCAAAATAGGGCACTCTCATGTAAGCACAATAGAGGCAGACAAATTGTTCAATATACATGAGACTGCAGAGGCATTTGTACTTTTTGCAGAATAGTGTGATTGGCATACTTTTCCAAAATGTGATGTTTGTACATACTGCATATATATAGTTTTTTTGTTATATAAATGTTGAATTTGTAGATTATGCATATTGTGTATAGAGAGATCATGAAAAGTAAATCTGAAACTCTGTTGAGAAAATCCGGTGCTTCCAGTTGTGTTTCAGACTATTGTTGAAAGACACTTTTATTCACAGCTACAAATAACATACATTATCTAGTTTCTCCAATAGAAATATCATTATTAATATCATTAATAATAATAAGCATGAAAACATGTGGTATATCACTGACAGGCTCCAGCTACTTCTAATATAATATGAGTCATAATAATTAGTAGATATATATATATATATATATATATATATATATATATATATATATATATATATATATATATTACACCATGGTCAGCACTGTGGTACAATGGTTAGCATTGCTTACTCAAAGCATTGGAAACATCGGTTGAGTCTAACCAGGACCTTATCTGTGTGGCATTTGTATGTTCTCCATATGTATGCTTGCCTTTCCTCTGTGTGCTCCAGTTTCCTCCCATACTCAATAGACATACTGGTAGGTCAGTTGGCTTCTGACAAAATTAACCCTAGTGTGTGTCTGCAAGGTAGGTAATATAGATTGTAAGCTTCACTGGCACAGGGAGAACTAATAGCTAATAAATAAATGATATATTATTGCAATGAACATCAGTCTTTGATATGGTGTAAATATTGAAAATGTTTTTACAAAACAATATGTTGAAAATGTAAAAATGATATTTAAACATTTTCTTTACTATGCTTTATGTCAGCTGCCTTATGCCAACAAATTTCGTTCATTTGCCTTTTTAACTTTAAAGATGACGACATCCAAAGAAAGCACAAAGAATGCTTTCAATTGTCCAATTACAATAAATATATGTTTCATTGATCATATCCAAGTCACGCTGCCATTATCATCCTGAATCTATTCGTGGTTAGAACAGGAATTGAATTTCACACATGAATTCAAACCGATATTTTACAGGGTTATACTTTGGCATAACACATCTGTTTTCCTTTTACAGCCTGCTGTTTGTCATGTCTCTCACTTCATGTCATTGGCTTTCTACACATTTTACCAATAATTGTTACATTGTCCGTCATTCTGTAAGACAGGTATAAAGCTATCAGTAGACAAATACTTCTTTGTGAAGCATAGAATTATGTTATGCAAAGTGACTATAAAATACAAGAAAATAAATGTTTGTTTAGGCATAATATAGTCAATAGCACATATACTATATGAGTTTATGTTGTTTATTATATAGTGCTCTTATTTCTGTGCCTCAGACAAAAAAACAGAAGCTTGCATATGAATTTATTTACTTAGAGAAATTACCAACGAGAAAATATAATCACTAAAATATTATATTTGTAACATTTAATCGTGGATAATGGAAAAAAGGACAAAATAAGGTTGCAATTTTGTCATAGGTGTATTACCAGTAATAAATGCTCTCAAATAAAATAAAATGTGGCGTAGAGGTGAGCAAGTTATAGCAATGTTGTGTGCGAAACGTGTTTCGTTCCACCGTGTGGTGCAGTTGTGGTAGGTCAGGGGATACTTATAGCCAAATTCCGCTGTGAAACGTGCCAGATGCTGAGCAAGGTGAATCTTTTGCATTACAGATTTGATCATTTTGCCCATCTCTAGTCTACATGGTTTACAGAATGAAAGCATATGCCTATAAAACACAACTTACTACAAACTGGTGTCAATGGCGACCTGAAGGGTTCTAGCTTTTTCAGCAGGTAACATGCTCATTTAAGACAGAAAATTTTCAAAAAATATTTGAAAAAATATAAAATTACCTCCCAGTCGGTGGTAGTCAGCACATCGATTCTGACTACACCGACAACACTTACTGTGACATCTTCAGTCCAGACAGCTGCTTCGTGACGAGGATCCATGACGACTCTTCTGTGAAAGGACTTCAGCCAATCACGATGAAGGAAGATGCCGGCAGGACTTGATGACATCAGTGAGTTAGGCGACGCTGCTAACGCTGCTCTTAAGGGGGTAATGTAAGTATGCAGCTATGTACAATGTACTTTAGAAAGGGTTGTACAGTGTACATAGCCGCATTCTTACATTACCCCCTTAAGAGCAGCTTTAGCAGTGTTGCCTGTCTCACTGACGTCATCAAGTCCCACCGGTGTCTTCCTACATCGTGATTGGCTGAAGTCGTTTCACAGAAGACTCGTCATGGATCCTCGCCAGGAAGCAGCCGTCTGGACTGAAGATATCGGGGTAAGTGTTGTCGATGTAATCAGCACCATCAAGCCGTACCCCACCCCTCCCAGTAATTGGTGACTTCAGGGATGGAATATTCTGACTGGTTCAATTTACTTAGTCTATCAGTGGCAGTCTGTGTGCAAAGACAAAGGCTGTAATAAATTAACATTGCCACCTCTATAGAGTATAGAGCTCATGACTCCACTGAGCTAAGAAATTGCTGCCAAAATCCATTATATTTACTACTACTACATTGTCATGCCTTTTATATTCACGTGAACTATATTTAAAATAATAAAAGTAGGAAAATTAAATATCTGGGGAACAGTTCAGGTATCAGTTTGCTCTGAGGCCTAAATAAGATGCTGTTACCAATGAAGCAGGAATCCTTCTGCACCACCACTATGCTGTCAATAACAGCCACAACTCCAGTGCTCAGTACCAACAGAACTCCTTCCCTAGAGAAAGCAAACATTTGGTTGTGTCTAATTTGTAGAATACCAGTGTCAGCGAGTTTAACATTCCTTTTCATAGTGTTTGTATTCCTCTCCAATAGTGTTCCAAACAGGTCAAGTTTATAGGATTGTTCCTGTGAGAATATGAGGGGTTGTTACTGAGCAAGACCCCTTCATTGTTTCATCTGTGTATAATTAGAACACTCCTAAAAATAATGACTTTTGGGAGTACTTGAAAACAGGGAGGAGAAACTGAATTCAGTGCACAACGATGGATGTGTAACCCAACCCTATAACCACCTGGTTTTGGACACTTAATTGATGGCTATAATAGATGGTTATTTAGGGACTTGTGGATAAGCTATTAAAATTGCATTTTAAACTTTGCACTCTATTGTTCAGCCCTAACACATACCTGAGCAAAGTCCCAGTATCAACTATATACACTCAGCAAATGTGACTTGTGAGTTCTGAGACTCCATTCATGTCCTAACGTGTCAGTTTAAAATGAAGTGCTTTAATTGTTCATTTGACATGTCTCTTAGGGCCTTAGTTTGATGACCAGCCACCACTAATGGGAGCCCTGTTAATTAGCAAAATGACAACTTAATGTACTATATATTAAATTCCTTTACTGTGGTGGAAAAAGAACCATGTGTTAGTAAGAACTATTGGTAACTGGTAACCTTTTGACCTTGTATTAATAAATATATTGCATTTTTAGAAAATTATTTATAAAGCTTTATTGTAATACCTACAGTGCTTAGATAACAGATGTTTGTATCTTATTTTATATTTCATCTACGTTGATAGCAGGCTGTTTTACACGGAGAGTGCATCATAAAATTTACTTTCAGATAAATTTGACATAGATATATAACAACCATAAGGATATAACTATCTGAGATAGTTATTTTACGCAATACATCTTCATGCAGTAGAGCTCAACTTAGATACCAGATGGGTTATAAAACATATAGGCAAAGGGCATGGCACCCATAATTCATTAGGAAGGTTACATTATTTCGCATTTCTTCATGAAACTGTTCGTTTTCCTTTTGTATTGTAAATCATTTTTATTTCTGCATAATAAATGATTGTGCACTCTAACAATTTTTCATATTGTGGGTTTTAAAATTCGTATATATGTGTGTTAATTAAGTTAAATATGTGATATGTGAAATATATTCCATGGTATGATACAAAGAAAAAAAATCTCAAAACCACCACACATTCAGAGAATGAACAGTTGGGTGCATCCGCACATAACAAAAGATAAGAATACCAAAGAAAAAAAATGACATGTTTCTAGTAGCTAGTACTATATAATAAATTATAATAAATTTGTAATAATGTTATTTTCCTCTATAAAAAACAATATCATCAATCATTTTACCTGCAGGTAATTAATTGCATGCAAACCTCCTCCTATGTATACTTTCTTTGTTTTGGAGTAAGTGCCATTTCATGGTCTACAAACTGTTTATTTTGTCTTCTACATTAAGTTTTTTCAATCTAACTTTCAGTCTCTGGAATGCTCTCTGGAATTTCTTTTTTGAAGCATGTTTGACTGTCTGCTGACATTTCATATATACTTTCTATTTAGTCTCTGTGTCAAAGCTGTCTTGGATGTCATTGATTTAAAAACCACAATCTACAAAGTGAAATGTTATTTAAATATTATTTAAAAGTTCACTTTTTTTATCAATGTACACTTTTTAGCTAACTCAATGCTTTGTATCTGTCATTTGCAACATATTGTGTACCTGATATTTAACCTACTGTGAATAATGCTTCTAAACTAATCTATAATTTACAGACAAACAAGTGATACATTTCTGTAAACACTTAAGTGAATCGCACTAAAAAGTAGGCTTAGTCTGTAGGTCGTCTTAATTATACACTCGTCTCACAATCTTATTCAGGGACAATTCACAAATCTTTATTAACATTTAGTTTAATATCTTTTGTATAAGACTTTTGTAGTACTCTAAATGACAGATATTCATAGCTCGAGTTCAGGACTGAGAGATTTACAGAGACTAGCAGCCCAATTAAAGCGAATGAATAGACCAGTCAGCATCCACTCTGAGAAGCACCAATTTCTTGAAGCCAGTCTAATACTGTGCACTGTTCTATCAAAGGCCAGTGTGATTGTAATGCAAACCTATGAAGAAATGGATACAACACATCATGAATGATATTACAACTGTACTATTATTTGTAAACAGGATCAACACCTCTGTGACATCCTTTGCTATGTACAGATTGTTGCCTAAAACAAGTCTCTCTCTTCTGGTCCACCTGGCAGAGTAACAGATACAAATGCCAGTTTCATACCAAGCAGCACTCTGTCCCCACCCAGTAAAGCTCCAGTAATATGAACATTTAATATCTTTGAAGCTGAATGATAATAATAATAATTTATAATAGTAATTGTTTTGGCCTTTCAACGCTATAACAGTCTCATCTTTCATTGGATTGCTGTCATGTTAGCAAATCTTTATGTTTTTTATTAACATAACATACATTTCTTTTGTTAGTATAGCTTACCGACATGTTCAAAGAAGCAGTACCAGCTACCTGCTTCAGAAGGTATTGACATTTGCAGGAGCCACTCTTCCCATTCATTAATATGCAGACATGATGGATGGGCATATATGTGTTAAATGGCACGGTGGGTGGTTCATTTTGACATTTGTTTCATCCATAGAAAAGTTTATTCTGCAACAATAAAACAACTACTGCAGTGATGATTGAATTAGTATATATACGGAATGCACGTCATTCTAGTGTTTATGTCTGAGCTTTTGAGTGTTGCAGTCAATTCTGGTTACTGCACATTTAAATGTTGATTCTACGCTGAGTGGAGCTGTTGCAGGTATATAAGTTAGTGCAGCAAGACATATTTACTTTACCCTTTTAGTGACAGTGGTTTAAATATTTTTTTATTGGCAGAGGTTATTGAAATGGGATAAAGAGGTGAAGGAGCGTCTTTAGGGGTGTTTTGGAAGGTGGAAGGCTCACAGTCATTTTCATTCTGCTGAAGCACTGGAATTTTATTGGGTCATCTCTTATACTTCTAATGGGTTGCATTTTGAACCTTCCAGTGGCATTTTGCTGTAGGAGCGCATTTGGAGGAAACTCAAAATCGTCAGCTATATTAAAGACAGTCTCACTCTCACAATTAATATATATACATGATTAAAAAAATACATGAACTTAACCAAAACATATTTTAGGAAAAAACTTACAGGTTTATGTAATGAAGGTAGAGGGCCTGGATAATCAAGTAATGCAAAATGAACGTATTGTGCTGTTTTTTCTAAATACATATATATCAGGCATACGTACACTAAGGACCAGATACGTGTTCAACAAGGACCAGATTGGAGGATATGTCTGTTGATGAATATTGGTGTAGTTCAGCTCTGCTCTAACAGACAATATACTGCAGGATACGTCCAATGCATATGTGGAATATAAAGTAACAAAAGAAAACACAAAAAAGAAACAACTCTTTAATGGTTTTCACCTGTTAATAATATAGGGCCTGATTCATTAAGGAAAGTTAAGTAAAACAATTGAGTAAGTAGTCTCCTGGACAAAACCATGTTATAATGCAAAGGGTGCAAATTAATTTTCTATTTTGCACATAAGTTAAATACTGTCAGTTTTTTCATGCAGTACATTATGTAATGTAGTGAGAGCATTATCATATATTATTATTATCCTTTTATTTGTTAGGCGCCAGCAGAGATCTGCAGCGCCGTACACAGCACAAACAGTAGACTATGCAGGGTGAAACATTACAAACAGTAAGCAAAAAATACCAAAACTTCAGAAACTCCAGGCAGGCTAATGCAGTAAAGAATGAGCAGAAGAACAGGTATGGAGACAAGAGGGAAGAGGGCCCTGTTCAAATGAGCTTACATCCTAAGGGAGGGTAGACAGAACTCAGGAACAAAGCTCAGGGGGCTGCACAGGAAAAGTCTTGGATTCTGGAGTCTGTTATATTTAGTTATCAAAATGTAAAATTAGAAGTGGCGGTAAGGGAAATGTAATTCAATAATCAAAGCAGTCGGGGAAGTGGCAGTCCCATATATATATATATATATATATACACACACACATATATTGGAAAAGGGAGCAAAAAGATGGATAGACATGTTAATCACAAGAGAAAACATTTGTACATTAGACTCTGTAATATCTCTGTATATTATCCTAAATAAACTTAACATTTATAGTGCACATTTTGATTAAACTGTAAATGTCTATCCTATCAGTTTGATCAAACGGGGCCTGTTTATCAAGCCTTAAACCATGCGTAGCTTAGCTTTTCGGAGTTTGATCACACACAATCTTATGGGGAGAGCATCACAGGAGAGGGATTTTTGTCCTTAGTAATTCAGAATATTACTCACTGGTCAGCGTACTCTCCAGCTAGATGAATGTTCAAAAAGCCAGCTGTGGTATGTGCTGCCCATGTTTACACTAGAGCTTCCTATATAAATGTAAAATCAGGGTGCAGTTGGCTCCCAGGGAGGATATTAGGGGAGGGTTTATAAACATAAGAGCCATTTGTAATTTTAGTTTAATTTAATTCGTTTACTGTAATGGTTTGGGTGAGATATTCAGCTACAGAGTTTCTTTTATGATTTTTTTTTTTTTATAAAAACAATTTTTGAGTTTTTACATTTTAGAATATTGGTTG
The DNA here is from genome assembly GCF_038048845.1 of Mixophyes fleayi. NCBI lineage: Eukaryota > Metazoa > Chordata > Amphibia > Anura > Limnodynastidae > Mixophyes > Mixophyes fleayi. The sequence continues at coordinate 159,175,188 of NC_134405.1, forward strand.
AACCTAAAAGAACATCAAAATAATTTGGGATTCTCAAATGAAATTTGAGAAAATATATGGGTTTTGAACTGTTTTAAGATTGTGGATATTAGCTGTTGTTGAGGCATTCTGTCCTCTGCGACCATAGAAACGCACAACACTGTAGGTATGGTACTTCTATACAGGTCACAGAAAGAGACTTCTAATATCCATAATAATGTACAGTATGGGTTGAATTATTCCTTATTTTACACGAGTTTCCCTAATGAACGTAAACAATAGTGTTGACATGAGAACTCACCAATTATAAGCAATGACATCAGAGCTCATTCTTTATACTGTTATATACAGGAGATTATACATATACTACCATCACTTGTATATTATATCAATTTAATTATTTCTGTCAAGCATCTTCATGATGAGAAAATCTAAACCATGTAAAGGATTCGGTATGCCTAGGGAATTTTGATAATAGGATGAACATGTCATTGTATTGTACCATAAAAATGTCTGCTCTGTATTGTAAAACATTTATATGAGAATATGTTACAAGTCCCTTTTTTTTTATGTATTACTGTGCATATATTTATAAAGTAATTTTCCTTAGGGGGCATTTAGTTAGTGAGCAAGAAGGCTGTAGAAAGTAAGATTGTAAATGTAGCCAGCTGCAACTGATTTCTCTCTTTAATGGCAAAGTATAGGTAGGGTTTGAGTTAAAAACTATTGTAGGGATTCTATCA